>NC_068361.1:72598386-72898386 GCF_020536995.1 Dreissena polymorpha | reverse complement strand
AACTTACTGGTTTCGCAGCTGTTTATTCTTCTCTTCGTTTCTACCAAAAATTCTATGTAAATCAATAGAAACCAATTACCAAACGGTTTTACTTTATAACACTATGACACGTCTTGGAGTTCAGATTATTGCATGCAGTAATTTTTATCACGTGCACCATGTACAATGCAAACATGTTTATAGCAATTACTTTGTTTAAGGTATACCTAGATATTTAATATAAAGTACACTCACTCTAATTCGTTCTGGAGTTTTTGAAGTTCTCTGTGTTTGTCCACAATTCTCTCTGCAACATCATCGATTTCTTTGCGCAGCATCAATTCATTTTCGCGAGAAATTTCAAGTATTTCTTCGTTTGTATTTGTTATTGATTTTAAAGTCCTGAATATAAAATGCATATACAATGTGTGTAACGTAAGTCGAAGTACTTGTTAGTATCCGCCGCATTATAATGTCAAAAAAACATTCTTGAACTTGTAAAGGCTGTGTCTTTTTAATAACTTACAGAACGTAAGTGATAACATATAGTTTTTTTTGCATGAGAATATATCATAAATCCAGGAAATAGCTGGATTTTCAGTCTGACCAGCTGATGCATGCCTAACTAGATAAGCATTTTCTACAGGATTGAACAACAGTTTCGTCGCAGACAAAAACAGTCCCTTAGTTACCGAGTTAACGTTGTGGAAGTAAGAACATGATTTCTATAATTTTCATCAACCGACGTTTAAGTTATGTCAGGATCCACAAGGTTGTTTTAAATTATTGCTGTAACCAAAGCAACCACAATGTACAATGTTGGTCTGACAAAAAACTGAAATAACGTGAGTATCATATAAAAGCTTCTATCCACATGTTGATTTACTTCAACTAGGTGAACTACTTTTTTCACAAGGAGAGTTGGACGGACGGATGAAATTTAAATATTTGCATATTTTCCATTAAGCCCTCTTTTAATATACAGAGTTTCATCAACCTAGCATTAGTACTTTTTTAGTTTTCGCATTTTCAAGAAATGATCACTAACTGACTTCTTTATTGAAAGAAACTACAATGCTCGACGAGAAAAATGAATTAACGTGCATATTTTTGATACAGCTCTCCATGGACAACCCAGTTGTATTTACCAACATAAGTACTGGTTGAGTTGGCGCAGGATTGATAATTTAGTTTTTACTATTTCTGTAACCATAGCAATCATACTATTAACGCGATGAAAATGTTGATACAACGTTCATAACCGCCGTATTGCCCTGTATACACATACCAAGTTACATCTACATACATGTAGCTCCAGTACGTTTTAAGTCATTGCAAGATCCAGTTTTTTTTGTGGAGGGATAGACTGGACAAACGGACAGACCGGGGTAAACAATTACATTTGAACGCTGATCATTACAGGAATATGTGTCCAACCTGTAGTTCAGATTTATTTGTAATAGTTATCATATTAATACAAATTAAAATATATATAAAACATGTAAAATGGCTGGAGCAGGTATTTCGTGCATTTGACGTTTGTGCTTTTGGTATTTATCTTCAGATTGCATATGAGTGAAAGAAACAAGTGGAGTTTTTAGGCAAGGTTCGAAATAGTAAAATGTTGCCCATCTTGGTGAAGAGAATGCGGTCTGTAATCCATTTGCAATACACCATTCGTATTGTGTTCAATGGGAGGCTATTCGCATTAATGAAATATCTTATATAAAGAGGCACCACCCATCATGAAGAAACCAATCAATAAATTGCAAGTAATAATGTGTTAATAAGACTGTACTATGTTTAAGGTTTATCATTTCTAGAAATGCAATTTCTTCCATAAAAATAAAGTTTTTAAACCGTTTAAACACTACGAATTGTTAAAATACGTATGTGAAGAATTACAAACGTCGTAAGAAGATTTAAAAACACGATTTCAAGTCAAAATCAATGTTCCAGAAAAATATGAATGTGTTTAATTGCGTGTCAGACTTTTATATTTAGTCAAAACTATTTTCACTTTACTCGTTATTGGCAACATTAACCTGAAAAAAATCTACATATCTTAAACAGAGCCTCAAAGCGTTCAAACCATTCATTGACGCATACTGCATGGCGCTTATTCTGTCCACCATGTTTAAAAGGGATATTTGATTCTGATACGATTTGGAGCAATACATAATTTTCAATAACGAATATCGATTTTCAGCCTAATGTTGAGTTGTTGATAATTATGGGTAAGTACTGGACAAAAAGAAATAATTACCGTTTGATATCTTCCTTTTGCCGCAACTGTTGAACCTGACACAACAATTAAACAATAACTGCATTAGTATATAAAAGATCAGCAGGTAAATGTCTCCAAAAGCAGGTACATTTCGTTTATCAAATGTCATCAAATGATAAATGTACCTCTAAATCGGACAATAATCCATCAATAAATTGAGTTTCTTGGTCCAACTGCACTCCATCCGACGTCGCCATGGTTCTCCTGAAACAGCTACTGTGTCATATGCCTGAAAACAATTGCTTTATTAGGTCTAAAGTGTTATGTAATTATGCTCCCCAAAGTTTATTTTGGGGGAGCATATAGTCGCCGCTTCGTCTGTCCGTCCGTGTGTCCGTCCGTGCAATTTTGTCCGGGCTATTTCTCACAACCAACTAATGACCGAATTTCAATGAAACTTTATGGGAAGCTTCACTACCAAGAAGAGATGTGCATATTATCAGCGGGGTCCGGTCGGGTTATTTTTCACAAAGTTATGGCCCTTTGAACAAAAAATTCTTTAGAAAACATATTGTCCCCCCCCCCCCCAACTACTGTGACCTCAAGACGTTTCCTTTTATCTGAATATATAGTGCAATATTGTGACAAAAACACTTTTAGGGAGCATCATCCGTCTCCGACGGTTTCTTGTTTTAAATAATGTCATTAAGACAAATATGATGTATTTTGAAACTAGATATTAATTAGGATAAGTATAATAACTTTGGCAGCAAAACGTTTCGAGTTACGTGCGATAAACATTTGTTTTGGTTTTGGGTGGTTTTGAAACCACGGACCTAGTTTCACGTTACATGATCAATCGGTGAAAGCCCTCACTGTATTATGGCCCTCTCTGATAAAATGTTCTTGAATAACAAAACAATGGTCGATTTGTGCAAGTGGATTTTAAGCATTCTAATTTAATAATGTTCTTATTCTATGAGTATGTTGTATATTTCACCACCCTGTTTAATAATTAATGATATAAAGGGGTATTTGTTTGTGACTTTATTCAAATTATGTTTGTATTTTTGTATTTTCAAGACACTATATTCTAAACAAATCGATTTGTTTTATAATGTGTACGTTTTTTTATAGATATAATTATTGTTTGAACTTGAATACTTTCACAAATAGCTTCACTGATTTAGACTTTTTCTCTGTACAACCTCAATGTTCTTTTGCAGATGTACTGGTTTGCAATATAGGTTCTGCAAAGTCTGAACAAATATTAACAATAAATATATATATTTTTAATTCTCTATTGTCATTTGAAGACTTTCAGCATTGCCTGCCTTCTTGACAAAACATGAATTTTTAAATGTTACTGTCGGTCATCATTATGTACGACGCACGGCTTCGCGCAAAAATCACAACATTCTGCCGGCCACACAAAACCATGCATATGCAGTTATATTATCTAACAAAGGGTCACCAACAAACAAAACACAGCCCATGCAAGTAAGATATAGTGCAGTTAAATCGAGTTTGGTGTCATCAAACTATATGCATTATGTTTTCACGGGATCATTTATGCCAGATGAAGTTTATGTTTACGACAGACCGTTAATTACAGCCTCGATTACTGTAACGATCGTTTGCAACAACCTCACGTTGATATATGCACACTCGAGAGCCTTCTTTAGGCTTGTCAAAGTAAGTCGAATCGGACGTCCATCGTACCAAGGGGCCCTCTTCGTGAAATCGTTGTCCTAGGCACGGAATTCCGGCTTCCGGGTTAGAAAATAATCTTAACGCATGAAGAAATGAATCTATGGAAAGGCTTGTTACGACTTCTAAAGGAACGGAAGCCGTTGTAGCGCATGTAGGTAGGCATATGTATACCATTGTGTCACTTCCTTTGCAAGATCGAAAAACATTTTTGAAATCTGCTCCCGTTACTGTAAACGATGCTGATTCTTCTACTCGTGCCTTCAGCAATTGTTGTGGGACTGGAGCTAAACACGGCGGCATGTGACACATTGACGAAGCACGACTTGGACGCATTGGCGTATCGAAGGAACCAACAACATTTGTCGTAATTGCGAAACAGAGGAGTTCACTCATGCATGAAGATTGCGGAAGTGCGAGTCTTTGACAGTACGTCGAGTAAAGCGTTTTTTCTCGGCAACATGAAAAGGAACTTAGTATCTTCGTTTTGTGTATTCTTTCGCGACATCAAATACTACTATGATCACCCAGGAAGAGAACTAGTTGTTTCACAAATGTTAATGTCATTGACCTTCATTTCAGACTGATAATTTCACTAGATATTCTATTTCATAGCAATTAATAATCCACAGTCTTTCGATTTCAAATATGTACTTCAACATCGTTCTCTGAAGGTTAATGTTTACAAATTGATATGAATTTCTCCACAACTCCTGTCATGGGAAGATAATTTCTGTTCGAAATATGTCTCGCTATATGTATCACGTTTTAAATATTTATTTTGCCTTTTCACAAATACTTTTATATTACATCACATCGTCCGTTACAGTGCATTAAACTTACTGTGCAATCTAAGTTGTGTTTGCACAAAATGCAATTTGCTTTACTTTGGAGAATTGTTTTTGCTCATTTCATGCTAAAACGAAGGGTAAGGCTCAATTTATATATATAAGTCTATAAATCTCCCCAAAATTAACTTTTTTCTTTATTGTTTTTAACTTATACATTTTAAATTAGAAAATAGAACACTTATCTATTCAACTTTCGTAAAGATATAAGACATGTCACCTTTTTAACGAGTTGGGTAAATGTGCAAGGTATAAAATGGCCTTTGGTAAGTTTCTTAAAAATGCATTAAGCATTCTTCATGATTCTCGTTTTATTAGTATCAACATGTTCATACATAAACCAAATTCAACTTACACATCCATATTAAATTATTAAAAAATATATCATTTACGAGCTTAAAATGTGTTATCTAACCTATAACTCTTTTGCCCAATTACTCCCAATTTATATAAATATGCCACCACCTTCCAACTGTAGATTTTAAATGTCAAGTGTTTTTACAGCCTTAAGAAAAATTTGTCATGTTGTTCCCTATAATGGTAAATCTGATTCTGTTTGTTCTTCACATAGGCCATCAGTGAAGCCAAAGGAGAAGCAAAGCAATTTGACGAAGATAGTCAAGTCAACAATGACTTTTCGTATTGATTACCATGAACAGAAATTGATTCAGATGAGTCGATCGTAGACAAAGTAGTTGGAATACTGCGACATTTCAACTCTAGTGCCCTCAAATCCATCACCAAAGCATTAAGGCATTGGCGTTCTCCTCTATAAAGAATATAGTAGCCGTCACCTGATATAAGATAATTATGTTCTCGGCTTAGTTCCTATCCTGATCTTCGGTTTGAACAACAGCTGCACAGCAAGCCACTAAAACACAGCATTGGCTGCATATGGGTGCATCGTACTCGTCAACATTATTCCGAAGGCTAAAGTACGGAAGCTTGTAGTCTCCGTAGCTGATTACTGATACCATTACGAGACGAGAGAACAGTCGATGCCAAAAGGAAAACATATGACAATCATAATTGCAACAAGCACTTCTGCAAAAGAGATATCGATTCCATGATAACCGAAAACCATGAACAGAAAATTTGACATCAAGAAGTAACCAGGCGGTGGTCGAATTAAATTGAAGTACATGAAGTTTATGTATTTTGTGGGGTAAAAAATGTTACACGTGTGGTGTTAGAGTATACTAGTAATACAAAACACACATATAAAATTCGGCAGCCCTATTGACTACTCGTTCGACTTGCATATTGAAATTATTGAAATTATACATGTTTGTGTGTATTTTAGATTGTTCACACCATAGTAACAAAATTCAAATTTATGCAAACTATTTTAAGCCTCCAAAACCCAGAATACATTGTGCTGAGAACCGCAGGGTATGTCCCGCTGAAGTGCACATAAATTTACTCCACCTACTGTAGGTTGTTTCTTACATAAATCAGAAAATTGCAACACATTGTTTAAATGTTATTTTTGTTTTTTGTTGTTAATTAATTATATACCACATCTAACAATAATGCAGACTTTATTTCAGGTATTGAATTTGACCATGTATGTTAAGCAACTTACACATTCAAATATTATTTAAAGAGCAAAATTTATATGAACAAAATGTATAAAAACTCTTATTGTATAACATGTTTACATTGAATCATAATGTAAATACATGTACTACTTCTAACATGTATGACAGTTTAAAAAGATGCAAATAGTTAATATCAACCTAATAACAGAAATTTTCCATGTTTAGTATTTGTATCTTATTTTAGCGGCCATCTTGGTCGCCATCTTGGATGTCGCAACCCGGGCATATTTGGAATAAACGATTTTTCATTTTGCAATCTACAGAACTAAACGAACATTTTGGTTTGCGAGACCCTCTGTTTTTGATCGAAAACCGTTTACGTTTCTTAATAAGCGAGTAATTTTAGACAATTTGCACAACTACAAACTTAGGACATAACTACTGTTCTGCTAAACGATAGCGCTATTGTATGCAGCTTTTATTTTGTTTGTGGTAATGCGATATACTTCTTAACGTATTTAAACCCGATCTTGATGCAGAATTGAACCCAAGTGAGTTCAAATTCAATTATCACTTCCGGTGTTCATTTCTTTATTGAGGCAAAAGTGAAAGTCATAAACAAGTGAATAATACAAATTATATTTATTGGTCGAAGTGTACATATAATGTATTATTTATTTAATTTCTAGTAACAAAGACATATTTTGTAATATCCAGTATGTAATATTTGGAAATGCAGGTGTGTGTACTTAATATTCTACTAAAAATCCTTTTGCAAATGTGCAACCAAACAAACCCTTGCCTAACTTGTAACTTTCGAAAACACATTGCTTTACAAATTTAACAATGAACATCACGTTGTATCTCTATAAACGTTATATATAATGTTCACATGCGAAACGTTATTATTTAGTTTTTTATTAGATCGTGATACCACGTCCTTTATTACACTAATATTAAACAGAAATTATCTTTAAACACGGTAATTTAATTTCGAAGGCATACAGAAATCGGTATACAATTTTACTTCCGGAGCTATTCAGCTTTCTCCTTCACATAACACAATTTAATTCTATTGTGGTTTGACAACTTAAAAACTTAAAACGATTCAAGTGTTTATAAAGCGACCGCCAATCGTGTCAGTAACATGACATTTAATGTGCATAAGTTATTTACTTAATGATATAGTGATTGATAAACTATATATTAATTAATCAGTAACATATTTACGCAGTATTTTAATTTCTTTTTAAATGCTTTAAACGTTTATCAGTGCATACCTCCAGCTCAAAGTTGCTCCTGGTAAAGGCACAATCTAAGATAAAAATAAGTCACATGTATGCATGTAAGATTAAGATAAATCAACCATATACATTGTTACAACACACAATACCTGTTTTCATCGGTATCAGATAGCGAGTCTATTGTGGATAACTTCAAAAACTTCATAAAAATCCGTTATCAACGCGAAAGCGGAAATTTTCAATTTACGATTATCGCAATGGAAATGAAAATGGTATGCTGCACTATTGTTTTCACTCAAGTTTCTGCCTTTGGATGAGGAAATCAAAGCATATAGTTATAGTTCTTGTGTTTAAGTCATAACTTAACGATGTTGAATACAAATACAGTCAGAAAGAACAAACGATAGTTAGCTTTAACCTTAGTTACTTACGGAGATGCAGATGTTTAATAAAATATATGAGAATCTAAATAAAACCAACAATGTAAAAAAATTGATCCCCGTTATTTGTATTTTTAACTCGACAGCGGAAACGGCCCTGCAAAATTGAATGGTGCCACTTCCATCTTCTACACAATAATGTTTTGTGACGTGATCACTTACCTTTTATCGTTGCTGTTTCTGAAAAAGATGTTGCAACTTCGTATGCATACCAACGCCAATCCTCATCGAAAAATAAAGGATTTGTACGCTTTAAAGTGTCAATTTATTACTCATGCAGGGTATGGAAGTACTTTGATAACAGATGGCACTTCGATAACAGAGAACAACGAATGCCACGCGCGAGAGGTGATTTGGTCAGCTTTGTTGAATATTCTGTTCATTTGGTTTCCATACACGGAACATTGTTTGGCCAATTAATGGTATAGAATTTCGTATTGCGAAGAAAGAAATTCCCGGAAGAACGGTGGATAATATATGAAACTGATTACATTCCATCGATAAACAGCAAAAATTGGATACTCAGCACACATTTTAAGAAAATGAAAATATTTCGCATTACATAAGAATGTGCTTATTGTTCAAAATAAAAGATCAATATGTCCATTAATGATACACCATGTTACATTTTAGTTTACTAACGTATTCGAGGAAATTCAAAAGGTTTAAGTATCAGATGCCAAATGTTCATGGACACTTCTTTTACCGATCATCCCAATGGATCTCAATGGCTATGAAACGTTTCGTCTATGCGATGTTTGTCAACGCATGGACAGGGCAGTTTCGCCGAAGTGGCGATGTGCATCGCATAAACAGGTCTTCATATCAATATGACGTTAGTGTACACGTTTGCCGCATAGACAGGTATAGCATTACGAATTTAAAATGCTAAATCAAAGACTTATATGAACAGAAAAAGATGCAACAACAGATGCCTATCAAAACTTAGTTATTCAATAATAATGTTAAAATGCTAAATTTAAGGCTTATGTGAACAGAAAAAGATGCTTCAACAGATGCCCATCAAAGCTTATATTTCAATAAAAATATTATAATTTATTACACAAACAAATGGCACTAAGGGTAGGCTAATCAGTAGTAGTAGAATTCAGACAATAATTTGACAACAATTTGTAAACGTGTAAATGAGTAAACAAATCAAAGATCACGGTGTTGTTAAAGATTTCATAAAAGATTAAACAACCCCAGTCTCAAACAATAATTACGACCTAAATGTGAATGACAAAAGCATAAAATAAGAAGTAAAACATTTATGTAACTAAAAACCTACCTGCGCACCAACTACTCCTTTATAAAAATATTTAAATCTTTACCTGTCCGTATAACACGATTTTATGCAACAAAACCTTACGGATGTCGATTTAAATTGTTAGTGTAATATATATCTTCCTCGTCTGCGTCTTAAATTATACTTCGTGCAATGGTATGGAGAAGTGAGCCTGTTTAAGCTAGTCGTAACACAACTATTGTTAACGCACACTGGAAATTTGATATCCGTCAGGTATTCGGTAATTGTACCGAGGTACTGTGATAGATTGATGGCCAAAATAGTAACATAATTTGGTGTCATGGCTATCGTATGACTAAACTATCCATGCAGTCATATTAGGTTTGTTTGTTAAGATGTGGCTTAAGTGTCATTTTTGTTTTCTTATGCGAATCCTTTAATGGCTGATTTTCATGTAACATATGTGATGTATTTCAGACTTGAACGCATTCAATAACGTTTACTGAGCAAATATGTTGGAGAATACTGTTGACTTCTTGCCCTTAGCTTTAAAGTGCCACTAAATTTCATTATAGGAAAACCAGACTTTTGTCGATCGTACATGTATGCTATCGAATTCCGCCTTGGCATAAACTCTTTTCCAGCCTCGAAAAAAATGAATCAATATATGAAGTGCGTAAGTTTATATGCTGCTAAATATTATTTACAAAAAAAATAATCCCACAATGTTATTATCGACTCAAGTCAGCAACTGCTTTTTCTGTAATAAATTTCTTTGATAACTAAGGTTGTGTGGAGTACGTAAAATATAGAGGTTCGAAAATTCACAAGCATTATAATGTACTTGTAATATTGCAGATTTCTAGCAGCCAAAGTGTTTGTGAGAAACAGTTATAACTGTATTTTTCCAAAATAGGGTTCATAAATCCGGTTTCGTCGAAAACATCCAAAGAAACATGCAACGTTTTGCAAGCTCCCATACTTGTTGCTATGTTTATAAAGTTCCATTAGTAAAAAATAAACACGTTTTAAGTTACATGTATGCTCGCCATAAAAAACAGACGGAGTAACGGAAGGACGTTTAGACGGAAAGAATGACGAACGGTTGAACAAGATGCTTCCATGTTTTCATTGATAGCCTGAATCGTCGTCTACATAATATAAGGTGATTAGGCGTCAAAAAAGTATTTTGTTTGCACTAATATCGCCAATTATGAAAATGACTGTCATGTAAGCGAATCATACAACTTAAAAATATTAAAGTTTAAGAAAGAGTTATATATTCACTTTCATATAAGTACACTTATATATACATAAATGTATATAAATATATATAAAGAAACACACTATGTTGAGCAGCTGGATCATTTCAGATTCCCGACTGAAAATGGCGCTATGGCACTCTCAAAACAAGACTTCTACAGGCGGTGTAGGATTCCAAACGTTCTCGGTGCTGTTGATGGGACTTTGGTTCCAATTCTAGGCCCTTCCGAACATGAAGAGGCATATATTTGTAGAAAGGGGTTTCACGCCATCAATGTGCAAGCTGTTTGTGATTCTCGAATGAAGTATGATTTCTTTTCTTCACTTTAATCCTATACTTATATTTTACTATTTTTTAAGCAATTGAGACATGTTTTTTGTTATGAACTTTAAATAATTATCGTTTTGATGATTGTGCTGTTGAGAAAATCAAATGCATGGTTAACCTTTGATGATCATTGTTTGTCCTTCTTGCACCGTGTTGTCATGACGTGAACACTGAACATTTATCTTTCCTTGCAACTTTTCAAAACTAAGTGCAAACGATTTAAGCAATTTGTACATTTTTATGTTTTAATTCTATATACTGTTCGGTATTTTGTTATAGGCTATAGGTCACATTTGTACATGGCGTGAAAATATGTTAGTATTATTGATTACAGTTTCATAGATGTAGTTGCAAAGTGGCCAGGTTCGCAGCAGCATGATGCTTCCATTTTCAACACCTGTGGTCTAATGGTATAAACTCTAAAAACACAACTTCAATTGTTCATTTTGTCACTGTATGTTAATTCATTTGTTATCTCCACGCTTTTAGGATAAAAAGTGGGGATTATGTGTTGATATCCGTCTGTCCCTACGTCAGTCCTGGCCGCTATCTCCTCCTACACTATTAGAACAAGAACCTTGAAACTTGCACACATGGTACCTATGAGCATATGTGCGGCGGTGACAGTGATGTTATTATGATCTTACCCCTGGGTCAAAGGTTATGAGGGTTGGGGTGGGGCCGCGCCAGAGATTTTCCTGCATCCGAGTTTCAAAAAAGGTTCATAACTACTGTGTCCCTTCAGATATTTATTCTGAAGATCAATTTATTTAACATTGTAGGCCAAATTTAAGATAAAATACAGATAACAAAGGAACAAGAATAAACACTAATGCATATTAATACTAACTGTCAGTTAATGTATTTACAACAGGTTATATTTATAGTGTATATTGATGAACAGACAAAGGTGAATTTAAATGCCCCTTCAACATTCTTCGAATTGCAGGGCATAAAAAAAGGAAGTTTTATTTCAGACTTCAGTTTATAAGAATATATGCTTTAACCATAAAATAAATTTTACTGAAATAATTGTTTTTTCATCTTGCACTCTTTGTACCATACTTATGGTTCTTCAAAATCCTATCTACATGTATTCAGCAACACTAAGGGTGCATTTGATATATACAAAATTATAAATTTTCTTTGCTGTCCATGGATTTATTATACCCCCACAAACGAAGTTAAGGGGGGTGTATAGGAGTAAACTTGTCTGCCGGCCGGTCGGTAAATCCGTATTAAGTGTCCTCTCTCTAATTAAAGTAGTTTTCATCCGATCTTCACCAAACTTGGTCAGAAGTTGTATATAAATGATCTTAAGGCCAAGTTCGAACATGGGCCATGCCTGGTCAAAAACTAGGTCACAGGTTCACTTAGTGCGTTTTAAACATTGAGCATGGTGTCCGCTCTCTAATCAAGTCGTTTTCATCATAGCTTCACCTAACTTGATCAGAAGTTGTATCTTAATGATGTGTAGGTTCGAACATGGGCAATGCCGGGTCAAAAACTAGGTCACAGGGTCACTTAGTGCGTTTAATACATTAAACACCAGTGTCCGTTGTTTTTTGTGAAGAAAACATGCGAAATATTCTGTGTCATTGCAGAATGTGGGGGTATTCGTCATGTTTGTGACAAAACTCTAGTTATTTTTTGTTGCAATTCACACTTTGAAATGCATACATACACACAATAAATTAAGTCAATTAACCTACCAAAATGATGTTTTATGCATTTAGGAACACCTGGAAAGAACACATGCAGGAGTTTTGCTTGGGGATAGCGGATATGGCCTGAGAAGATATCTTCTAACACCTAAACAAAATCCCATGACAGAGTCTGAAAGGCGTTACAATAATTACCATGCCAGGGGAAGAGTGGTTATTGAAAGAGCGTTTGGTGTGCTGAAATCTAGATTTCGGTAGGTGCATGCATTTATATTATAATTTACAATTAAAGAAAACCTGCACAACTTATGTGAATGATCATTATCTTTATTATTAATATATTTAAATAACGTAAGCAAAATTTAACATCATTATCTATGAAAATAACATAAGTTACGCAATTCATTCATACAGAAACAATTAAAGGGACTGTCAACCACGAATGACGAAAAAAGAAAAGTTAAAAAATACCGTATTTTTTACAAATATTAGTTTATATTGTTAAAAAATATCACGAATGGTTTATTACATTACTTGAAAAAGTTGTTATTGTCAGTATATTCTGTAATAAAATTTTGTAATGTGAAATCGAAAGTACATCGCGAAAATAGTTTACATAACGATATGCACACTATAAATAACGCAAGTAGATTGATCATTATATATTTATATATATATATATATATATAATATATATAATATATACAATTCACTAGGCATACCACAATTTGCATTCCTGTGTTGATCACGTGTCAATGATGATCAATCTACTGGCGTTACTTATAGTGAACTGTTAGTTACCTGGTAGACATACCCAGTAAAATTTATTACCAAATATCATGCAAATATGAAAACTTAACAACTTTTTTTAGTAATGTAATATACCAGTCGTGATATTTTTATCAATATAAACTAATAATTGCAAAATTTCGTTATTTTAAAACTTTTCTTTTTTCGTCATTTGTGGTTGACAGTCCCTTTAACTTTTTACAATGTTTCATAATTAACTAAGAAATTCATTTTTATGTAAGCATAACTTGTTTCAACAGATGCCTACACAAATCTGGTGGTGTACTTCCATTCAACCCTACAAAAAGTGCTCATGTTGTTGTGGCCTGTATGAAGCTGCATAATCTGTACATAACGTTCAACGTGAAGGAACCACAGGATGCAGTCCATGTGAATGAGCTGGCAAATGAGGATGTCTTAAATGAGCATGATGACAATGCGCATTCATTTAGACAGGCAATCATTAACATGTTTTGAATGACTGGTTATAAGCACGTTGTAATTTTGAATAGCTGTAGTTAAACAATTCAATTCAAATTGATATGATCTGTTTTGTTTACATAAAAGTTTACTGTATTTATGCCCCCCTTCGAAGAAGAGGGGGTATATTGTTTTGCACATGTCGGTCGGTCCGTCCACCAGATGGTTTCCGGATGAGAACTCAAGAACGCTTAGGTCTAGGATCATGGAACTTCATAGGTACATTACTCATGCCTGGCAGATGACCCCTATTGATTTTTAGGTCACTAGGTCAAATCGTAAAGGTCACAGTGACTCGAAATAGCAAAATGGTTTCTGGATGATAACTATAGAATGCTTACGCCTAGGATCATGAAACTTCATAGGAACATAGAATATAATTGGGCAGATGACCCCTATTGAGTGTCATGTTACTAGGTCAAAGGTCAAGGTCATCGTGACTCAAAATAGTAAAATAGTTTCCGGATGATACTAGTAACTAATGAATGCTTACGGCTAGGATCATGAAACTTCATATGTACATTGATCATGACTGGCAGATGACCCCTATTAATTTTTAGGTCACTAGGTCAAAGGTCAAGTTCACAGCGACTCGAAACAGTATAATAGTTTCCTGATCATAACTCAACAATAATTAGGCCTAGAATCATGAATCTTCATAGGTACATTGATCATGACTGGCAGATGGCCCCTATTGATTTTCAGGTCACTAGTTCAAGTTCACAGCGACTCGAAAGAGTATAATGCTTTTCTGATCATAACTCAACAATAATTAGGCCTAGGATCAAGAATCTTCATAGGTAAATTGATCATGACTGGCAGATGACCCCTATTGATTTTCAGGTCACTAGGTTAAACAAATTATTCAAACAATGGCTGCCACTACAACTGACAGCCCATATGGGGGGCATGCATGATTTACAAACAGCCATTGTTATAGTTACACATTTTTCAAATGACCTTTCAAAATATGACATTTAGTTATTAACTTATAATGAGTGATCTTTTGATAAAAAAGAGTTGCCATTTTTTTATTTAAAAGTATTATGCCAGCAAATATATAACTTTAAACCATAATTATGTATGTGTTTGTTTTTCTACTAACAACAACTCATTATTAATGAAAATTATTTTGTATCAAACCTGTGCACATTGTGCCACAAGGCCTAGAGCTTAACTATTTGGCATATAACATTGTGTATATGCACTTGGGCACTTGCAACAGCTAAGAGGCATCTGTTGTAACAATCTTTTTAGGCAGCTTTAATTTATAATAAAATATCAGTTAAAAAAACTTGACATAACATTGTTGCTGATCATTGCATCAGTCAGCTTGTTAACAGATGCTGTTAGCTGTTGCAAGTGCGCAGTCTGTTCACGATGTGCACAGATCAGTTCTTTGAGTAGGAAAGTTTTTTGTTCTTCAAGTTTGACGATTATGTCCCGTTGACTGCTTGCTGATACATCTGTAAAGTCAACAATTCCATTACAAGATAGTCAATGATGGCCCTATGAAGGTTACATGAAAATTGTTTTATTTCTACAGACAGAAACTATTTTGTAATCAACAGCAGTATCATTAAAACATGTTAAATGCTACTGGAAACTGTCATGCCTATAAAATGATAAAGGCACACAACAAGAGTATGCTAATAATACACATAAACACTGCACAAAATCCATATATTTCTATTAAATAAATTGAATTGATGAAGTCATCTACATGACTCCGTGTAGGAATCACTGAAGTACATGTAAGATAACAAACATGTTCAATTTAATGATTAAAAACAAGTCTGACAGAATGTTGGACGGACAATCAAGTCGAAACGAAATATATCCATTTTTTTAGGCTGAATTATAAAATCCATTTTGATTTGTTGCATAAAATGTGGTTATCAATTCCTAAAAACATCTTTTATATAGAACTGTATTCAAATATCAAATATTACATTAATTACTATTTACCTTCCATTTTCTGTCTTTCCTTGATTTTTTCAGACACTGATGCTTTTCTTTCTGTTTCTACAAATTAATTAAATGTATTTATTAAAAACATGTACATAAACATAACTGATTTGTTCGAATTGTCAAGTTAGAAGGCAAACAGTTGTTAATCATTAACATGTTAAAGTACTACATGATTAATTTTGCCAATATATTTACCATACATTCTCTTGCAATTCTATTACATGCTCATACTTGAAAACAAAATTTACCTGGCTCATTGGATACTTCTCGTGCTGGGCATGATGCCCCTTGGACTGGTTTTGGAAATAAAATTGAAATTGCAAATTGTTTAATGCACAGGCAAGTTAATCAAGTTTATGGTTTAAAATTTGCATTTATATATTTTTTTATTTTCATAAATATTTTTGGCTCTCATTAGGGGAAATGTAAGTAAAAAAATACAAAACGAGAATTTTTGACTATACGGTAAAGATCATCAATATTAATATCATAAGTATGAATAATTTTTTTTTACATATGTTCATTAATGACGACTGAATAGACAATGTCCTTTCAGTGTTGCATACATATACCCGTTATAAAACTTCAAAAAGTATTATTGATATTCTGTACCATTATTATTATTTTTCATTGTATCTTGTTTTAATAAGAAACATACCACTAATACTGTTAGATATTGATGGAACATCTCCTACTTGAGCATCTACAACAAACAGTTCAATTAAAATGCATATGAACAATTGTATGAAAATACCATTACATAATGGAAATATTAAACCATAAATTAATCAATAATATGCATATTCTAAGTGAAAAAAGGGTCATAATTCTTACAAAATACTTGATACAAGTGTCTGCTCTTGTTCATAGGTTTGGGTCATGTTAATAAAGAAGTATGCAAAATATAAAAGCCATATGTCAAGGGACATAAGAAATATTTGAGGTGGTATAACGCAAACTTTAACATGGATTTATCAATAATATGCATATTCTAAGTGAAAAAGGGCCATTTTTCTTACAAAATACTTGATACAATTGTCTGCTCTTTTTTATTAGTTGAGGTCATGTTGGTAAAGAAGTATGCAAAATATTAAAGCCATATATCATGTGACATAGGAAATATTTGAGGTGGTACGCAAACTTAAACATTCAAACGCTCACAGGAACGCCGAACCCGGGGTGAGTAGGATAGCTCCACTATATATATTTCATATATAATAGTCTAGCTAAAAATGAAACATTTATCGCCAGTTTGAGACACAATATGATATACAATTCTTGAGCTAATACAATAATCCAAAACATAATTTACAATTGCAATTAAATGTGTTTACAATAGACCCTATATCACAGGCAAAGTACTCAAGATTCATATATTATTAAGAAATTTGCTAAGTATAGTAAATAGCATATTTACCAGCAAATATATCAGTAGCATTCACTATTCCATCTATTGAACACTTCGGGATAACTGTTACAACCTAAAATTATTATTATAAATCAATAACTTAATTTCTAATTTTCTTTTGATATAGAGTGTTAGATTCAACGGATACATTAAAGTAATGTATAAAAATATGTCATATGACAAAAATTCAATTTAAAGAAATGTTAACTTAAGTATTTAAGTAATGGTAACACAATGTCAATGGAATGATCCAAAAAGTTTTTTTAATAGAAATTCTTATTAAATAATCACTTCAGCTAACATAATAAATGTTATCATTTCGATAGAAAAAACTATTTAATGTTTAATGTCATCATTCCTGAAATAATTAAGAAAGAAAGAACATGCATAAATACCTTCTCTTCCAGGTTTGTCAGACCACCTGGATAGGGCCCACCGCCTGTTCTGCCCAGCTCTTTTTTCATACATTGTGCCTTCTTCTTTGCACTAGACTGAAATAACAAAATAATTATCAGAGTGATGTTCTAACTGAAAAAAATAATGACCCCATGTTATATCACATTCATTATATATTGAACCAATTTGAATTATCATGGGTCATTTATATACCATAAACTATTGTTTTATTAAATAAAGAATCTTTTGAATTAAAGCCTAAGAGTTAATCAATGACATTGCCATTAATAATTCTATACTATGTATTGCAAAACTAACATCTCAGAAATTCTTTTTTTAAACATCCTAGGTTTTTAAGATTACATAACATTGTTTTTGCATGTTGTAACTCTAGGATTATGACCATTTTTAGCAAATTGACCAAAAATTGATATCTTGTATTGTGTTTGTCCATTTGTTCTCACCAGTAAAAAATGACTAAAAAATGTGTGTGTGTGTGTATATATATTATATATATATAAATATGTAACATATTTTATTGAAATTAAGCATGAATTAAAAACTAAAATGTATACCTTTGTGAAAATCCATTTCTTTTTCACTTCATCAGCAGTGCGCTGACACATTGATATGCTGTTAATCCTATCAAAAGAGCAAACAAAGAAAATAAAAACACAGGAATTAGACATTTGATACTTTTTCATAAAATTTAAGTGACACAATTCATCAAACATAATAAAAATTTTGGTATCTGACAAAAAGTTAAATGAAAAATATCATACAAGATGATATATGATGCATCATAAACTATCTTTTCAAATTAGTAAAACCTACCACATAATTCACTGATAATTAATCCACTATTTTCACGCAATGACCTAGAATTTATTCTAGGTCTTTGATTCACAGATACAAATCATTGAAGCGTCTTTGCCATTCGTTCATCATGTACAACTACAGTAAATTATCGAACCTGATGTAGCATTTTATCGCATAGTGAGGAGGAAACTAATCACAAGATATATATAATATTAAATGTTTACCATTTGATTAGAATTATCATTCCTTATAATTCTAAAAAAAATAATAATAGCCATATGTGGGCTTGACACTGAATTCTACAGTTTGGTCTCCAGAGGGAACCCTACCTATTAAAATTGGAGCAAAATCCTGGGAAAAACTGGTGTCCCTCACCAAAATTTGGGGGTCTCGGTTTCCCCGGACACTGTTTGTGTCGATGCCTGCAAGTAACATGTACATGTAATATTGACTATGGTCCCTTTTTAAATGGTAATGAGACTATAAACGATAAAACCACTATCAATTGCAAAACACGTTTTGTTTTTAAATTGTAATAAGAATTATGTGATTAAAAAGGAATTGGAGTGTTCATGACAGTATTCAAATCGTATTTATACGATACCTTTCTGCTGTCTTTTCCCAGAAAATGGCTTTATCTTTTGCCGATATTTCGTTGCTAAATTTTAGGTTGATCTTCCGGCCAGTTTCGCTGGTGCACTGTTCTATTAAAATCTCTCTTTCTTCTTCTGTCCAGTTGATTTTCCTTTTCTTTTCTGCCATTGTCAACTATGTTCGTCTGGTTGTTATGACAGTTACTCGCGTAATACCTTCATCGTGAAGAGTTAAGCGATGACTTAGTGCGCATGCGTGATTTCCTTACGATTCGTAACTTGTCAAGTTCGTACGATGTGTTTGATAATACAGTCGTACGGGAAATCTTAAGGTGGTCGTACGCTCATTTTTTCACTGCGATTTTAGAAATCGTACGATCGATGATAAGACGGGCTCCGGAATTTACAGAATCATAATCAAGGAGTTTCCTGACAGGAATTCAATTTACTGGAGGGGTATCTTTGATTATGTTAAGTGCATCACTGAATTACAAATGAAATGTCTTATCATGAGAAAAACATCAGCAATGTCCTCTGTAAAGAATGTATATTTTTATAATTCAATTTACAGATTAATCATTTGGAATGTACAGAAGAGTATGGTTTTAGAAGTATTAACAAAGGTCTCTGTAACTTGAATTCACTTTTCGCATTTCTAGATAAATGTATAACAATCAACATCATGTTTTTACCATGTTTATAATTATATTTGTGTGCCAAATATTTAAAAAACAACAACATAGTTTTACTCTTAAATTCAAATAAAATGACAATCTTGTTTTCTGTGATAAATTAACATTGTCCATGAATGCTGCATTTCATTTCAGACAAATGTCATTTGCAATTATCATTACGTATGCTACTACACATATTATATTTTTTGTTCAATGTTTAAAAAATGCATGCATTTGTAAAATATAGGTCAGGGTATGTACCAGTTGTGATTAGTTCTAAAAACAAAATTTGAGAAATTGGGATCTATCCGGGATCATTGGTATGGGGCCATTGGTATGTCAAACGGGCTGGATCATTGATATGGGGTCATTGGTATCACAAGTGGGCTGGATCATTGGAATGGGGTCATTGACATGACAAGCGGGCACTTTATATACCGGTAAATCTGAATCACTTTATATGCTTTACCAGCAACATGACTGAAATATTTGTGAAAAAGGTCAGTCACTCATAAAATACTTACACATAATGCCATTCACCAATGGAAACTTATGCATCCATTTAAATTCATTGAACAGTTCTACACTTCTGGCTAAATGAATATATATGAACAAAACACGTTCAGAAAGCAAACCATTTTTTAATGTTCCTATTTTCAGGAAATTTATTTTACTTGATTCACAGTGTTTTGTCGGTTGAATCATGTCATGATGACACAATTTATTCTTGCAAGTTAATAATATTTACGCTATTAGAATATATGTGTACTTATACTTGAAATTAAATTTCTATTACAATTTTTTTTAAATCAGTAAAAATTGTGTTATTAAAGAGTTTTTTCATGTGTTTTGGAAAGAAACATAATTATGAGAATATGATTAATCTGTTTTTTCCAGTTCAAATCTTTAATAGTTTTTTTTTCAATTGATTTTTTAACATACATATACTGCTATAATACTTGTCCGCAAAAAGCTTTATTTAGCGCAAAACAAACAACTCCTTTCAAATTTAGATTTTATTATAAGTTATGTTTTTGACAAATAAATCAACGTGAATATTATAAGCGTACATATGGTGTTCAAAGTGAAGAAACAAAAAAATGGTATTGTATAATTTTTTGATTGCAATGGTAGTAAATGCTCTACACAACACAAACATTGTCTATTTTAGATGTTATTTTTTATTTGTACAAGTTAAAGCATTTCAAACATAAAACATACATTTACTTATAATAATGAAGACAGTATACTTTATGATGATATTTCCGAACAAAAATGGTATTAAATAACTGAATGGTAAAAAAGAGAAAATTTGCAGCATCGCTTTTCACAATATAAGATACAATAAAGCAATCTCCACGCAGAGTTGTCGTTCCTTGCTATCACATACAACTCTGCGAAAGGCTCCGCACGCCATTTTGTCTATAAAATAGCTAAAACCGAACAAATGCATTCAATGTATATTTGATTGGATATTTAAGATCGCATGCATTAAATAAAGAAATATGACATTTAAATGTACGATAAATCGTGCAAAAACTTGCGAGTTTTAATGCCCATTTACGCAGATGGAATCATTCCATGCACTTCACAAATGTAAACAATTGAACATACTTATTTATTGAGTGACGTTAGGAATTGCTTCTACGTGTGTTTGTATGTTGGTTTCTTAACATAAAAAGCATATCAATTTTATATAATAATGTATTAAGACTGATATAAGATATCATGGTATGAGGTGGTTTTCTTTAATGCAGTGAATGCAATATAACCGTCGTGCAAGAGATTGTTTAGTATACTGTAACTTCAATGATGAACGCTTGGAATGATCATGACATGAATGAGACGCTTTCATAACAATAGTCCGTTTTGAGCCCAACACAGAGGTGAATGTAATGTGACCGTCGTGCAAGAGATTTACAATAAAGTGGGTTTTGCAATGTTTACAGCGTTATTATTATATAGAACTTTAAATGATATAAATGGACATAACTGTATGTACAACACACAGTATTGAGTTTAAATAAATGTGTTCAAAGATAGATGAAAATAAAATTGATTGTTGATAGAATTTTTGTCAATCTGTGTGACCACCTATAAAGAAAAAAAGGTTCTAAATAACTTCTTATGACATAACAATTTTTATTTGAACATATCAATCAATCTGCATTTAATGTGTCCATATGGTTTGTAGTAAACTAAAAAATAATCTTAAAATTAGTAATTAAATATTTCAGATACTATTAAAGATTAACAATTACCTTAGTTAAAATTTGACACTTCTTCATGGCAACTGCATTTATAATTAGAAAATAAAGATTTTGAATGTTGATGATTCCATATATAAAACAAAATGAATTGATTTTATATTGTCTCCATGGTTTGTGTTCTAAATTTCCTTTGTAAAGAAACTAAAAACTAAGAAAAATGATTGTTAAGCATACAGAAATAACAAAGTTGTGCCATTAATATGATATCAATATTGATTATAGATTAAATCTGATAATAAAAAATAAAACTGTATGCATTTCAAATGTATAACTTACCAAAAACAAACCCATTGGTTTAAAAGTCCTATTGTTTTGACAGGTTTTGAATAAAATGACATATTTGGTACATTTCAATACATGCTTTCAGTAAATTTTCTTCAACAGTCAAAACTTTTTAAACCTACTTTAAAATTAGCCATTATAAATATTCAGATAACTTAAGTTTAAGTTGTTATTATTCTGTAGGATTAAACAACAGTATTTACCGGTGACAGTAATTGGGGAATGTATTAGACAATTAAAAGTAATATTAATTAACTGTTTATGGATAAATTATTCGACTTTAAGCATTGCCGAGTTAGCCAAGTGTGTGAGCCTTGACGTTTACTTCCAGTTAATTATTGCAGCGCCTAAATAACTGAGGCTCGACTGGTCAGTGTTTGCCTGGTACTACTTAAAAGTACCCGGGGTACTATTAAGTACACTACAATGTACCCTGGGTACGGAAAATACTAAATACATGTGCTTTTAAATGCACTTGGCCAATATTAAGACTGTACTAGAGTTTAATTCCTGTCTAAAATCTGATGTCATAAAACGCACTTGTGAATACCAAACAAAATCCTCTTTGAACAAACCTAACTCAATATGCTTTTATTTAGTATGAGTTTTATATATTAATTAATATCATCGCGGAGGCCATTTCACAGAATATAAACATAAAACTTATTTATCTGAAAATAGAGCCAACAATAGCAGATTTAGCCAAAGTACTCCTGGGTCGTTTACGTATATTTTCTGTACCCAGGGTATATTGTAGTATACTAAAGAGTACCCAGGGAACTTTTAAGTAGTATCAAAGCCAACAAAGACCAATCTAGCTCAACTGAGAGAACCTGTCGACTGTTTGTATTCCACAGTCTCTACAGTAAAGTATATTTTACGCAGTTTTGACAAAATGATATATGCATGATATTCTTTCCAAAGAAATGGATCTTGAAACTGACCTTTTGCTTAAACTGTAAATGTGCCAATCAACAATAAAGTGACAACCATATACAAATGTATTAGAAGCGATGTTGGCATATCAATCAATATTAGCACAGATTACTGTATACGTGTCATTCATGGCAGTATTATATAAATGCAACTGCATGTTAACAAACAAACAAAGTCCGTGGGCGCCAAAGTGTAGGCTGCCAAAAGTTTGTGCTCTCATAATTATTTTGGATTATTTTGAGAATACCAGTGACAAGAAAATGTGATTTTTGTCATTGATATTCGTTAATGTTTGACAAATGCAATACTTAATTTATCTTTGAAAAAAAGATATGTTTTAGTAGAATATTAGTAGAAACAATTTGATCTGTGTAAATATTTTGGGAATATTTTATCGACGGATTAATATTTTTCCTGTGGTGAATACTTTCTCAACGGATTAATATTTTACCTGTGGTGATCACTTTCTAAACGGATTAACATACTTGCAATCACAATGTGTCTGATTAGATATAATAGGGCCAATTATTGGATTTATCTGCAGTATGGAGAAATCATACAATACCAAACAAAGTAACGTTAACCATTTTAAAGCAATACAATTTTTTGAAATATATAGAGGTACCCGAGGCGGTAGGGATCATGAGTTACGTGTATGGTACACAAATAGTGGAGTAAATTTAAATAATCTACAAAGTTTACCATCACAAATTCCAACTGTAACATCTTTGAAAAGACACAGCAAACAAAACATTTCAGATGCAAACTTAAACAACCTCTCATACCCCAAGAAATGCAATACACTTAATGGTCTAAACAAAAAATATCTTGCCTTACATTAAACTGTCATTCTGTTGTCAGAAACAAAGATGTTTTGATTGGTCAATATCTGAGAGAAGAAAAAATCGACTTTGCCGTATTCACAGAAACCTGGTTCTCAGATGAAAAGCAACACCAAATAGATAACTCAGACTTAAATCAAAATGGTTACACAATGAGTACTGTAAATCTATCAAATAGAACAGGCGGCGGAGTGGCTTAAACCTGTCGGACTGGGGTTACTGTACGAAAAGGTTCAAGTAGTAATACCCGGACATTTGAACAAGGTATATGGCAACTGATTCTCAAAAACATTACAATTAATGTAATTGGCGTTTACAGGCCACAATCATTCGGGACGGAACATCAATTATTAACAAAAAAATTCGAATTTTGTTCGAATCGGAGGAACTTGTTCCCAACTATTCAAAGCGTACGATTCTTGGAGATTTCAACTTGCATGTCAAAAAAACTAACAGTGTTGTGACTGAATTTAAGAATTCTCTTGTAGCAATGGGTTTGGAACAACATGTTAATTTCAGCACACACACAGAGGGAAATGCACTCGACCTAGTAATCTCTTAGGCTACAGATGGTATTGAAATCAATTCGTGTGAACCAGGCCCTTTCTTTTCGGACCATTGTATATGTAAAGTCGTTACCAAAGTACAAAAAGAAAATATCAAGAGTCAAACAATAAAATTTCGAAATTTTAAAAACATAGACCACTCAGCATTTACTAACGACCTCAATGACATGTCAATTACAGCAGACAAAGTAGATACTTTTGTAAAGCAATATGAAGATAAAATCTGTAGAATTCTTGATAATCACGCTCCATACATAGAGAAAAACAAAATTTGTCTTGCACCAAAATCATGGTTTAATGAAAACATCCTTGAACTAAAACGCAAAACACGCAAACTGGAACGCATGTGGAGAAAATACAAACAACCAGACCAATATGAACTTTTCAAAAATGTCAGAAATAAATACACTTTTGAGTTGAATGCAGAGAAGCAACGATCGCTTAGTCAAAAAGTAATTGATTTACACGGAGATTCTAAAAAACCCTACAAGTTTGTATCAGAACAGGAAAAATACTGATAACCGGAAGGTGAAAGCGACACAGCGATAGCTGAACATTTAGCCGATCACTTCCTGGATAAAATTAATAAAATTCGAGATGCCCCTGCAAGTTTCGAAAAATTCACACCCGATCACAAGGAAGTACCAAGTTTCGGTATGTTCGAGGAGGTTACCCAAGATGAAGTGAAAAAGATCATCAATCATCTTCGACCAAATCATGCGAACTAGATGCAGTGCCAACAAGAGTACTAACATCATTTTTAAACGAGTTACTACCGTTCGTGACATAATTGGTAAATTTTTCTCTGAGTCAAAGAGTTTTTCCTTCAAAATTTAAACAGGCAATAGTAAGACCACTTCTTAAGAAAATTAGACTAGACCTAATTTATGCCAACTATAGACCAGTGAGCAACTTATCATTTCGATCGAAAGTGATTGAAAAGGCTGCTCTGTTTAGACTCAATATACACGTAAATGATAACAATCTCCTTCCAAAAAATCAGTCAGCCTACAGACAATTCCATTCGTGTGAATCTGCGTTACTTAGACTAGTCAATGATATACTCGAAGGTATGGAGGAACAAGAGTTTACAGCACTTATCGCCATTAATTTGAGTGCTGCCTTCGATACAGTCGATCATGACATTCTACTAGACGTGTTGCAAAAACAATACGGTGCATTTGGCACGGCACTAAACTGGATAGACTCGTATCTTCGTCCAAGAAGCTGTCGCATAAGTGTTAATTCAGCTTTATCGGCGGCACGTTCTTTGGAGTGTAGTGTTCACCAGGGTAGTTGTCTTGGTCCATGGCTCTACCTGACGTACGCTGGAACACTGTGTGATGTCGTTCCTCCATCCATCACAGTCTACGGTTTTGCAGACGACCACACCGCAAACAAGCGATTCAAAACTACATCTTCTTCTGTTGAAAGAACTGCCATTCAAGAACTTGAAAGTTGTGCACTCGTTATTAACAACTGGATGAACGAGAATAAACTGAAAATGAACGCATCAAATACGGAATTCATCATGTTCGGTAGTAGACCTCAATTAAATAAATGTCAATCTAAAGAAATAGATATTGCTGGTGACACTGTTAAAGCAGAAAAATGCATACGGTATTTGGGTGCATATTTAGACGAAACACTAAATGTTAAAGAACACATCAAAATTAAGTGCCGTTCAGCCATGTACAACTACCTTAAAATCAAAAACATAAGGAAATACTTAACAAAAGAAGCAACGGAAATACTCGTTTTATCTTTGGTTATATCCCACCTCGATTATTGTAATCTCATCTTGTGTGGAACAGCTCAATGCGAAATAAACAAAATGCAACGTATCCAAAACATGTGTGCCAAATTGGTACTCGGCCGACAGAAATATGACAGTTAAAAAGATGCCTTGTATGAACTACACTGGCTACCAGTAAAGACTAGGATAACATTCAAATTACTGAACTTCATGTATAATTGTTCTGTTGGTCACGCGCAAAAATACCTTACATAACTTTTAAAAGAAAAAGTACCAGCACGTAACCTACGATCTACCGTCTCGTATGACGGATGTTATGATGTGAAACGCACAAGAGAAAAACTTTCATGAACAAGAGTTTCGGAGTTGTTGGTCCGAAACTGTGGAATGACCTACCATCAATCATTCGGACTTTTTTCTCAATAGACATTTTCAAAAGGAATTTAAAAACATTTCTCTTCAGAGACTTTTACAACCTATTTTAATTTGAAAACCTGTGATTTCAAAACAAATCGAGGCACTTTTGTATGGGCTTATTTGTCCAACAACCATGACTCAGAGGACTAAGAAATTAAAGAATTGTGCGGGCTTCTTAACCTCGAAAAGGATATTTATTGTGCAAGTGACCGGTAACCAAAAATCATGAGAGCTTCTTTGCTCAATGACTGAATGACAACATCCAGCGGTCTTTTAGTCACGCTTAGCCCCTCTAATTTTGTCTTATAGTCACACTGAAATTTTAACCTTCAAGTTGTGTCTTGTAGTCACGCTTGGTCAGTCTATTTGTGACTTGTAGTCGCAATAGTTCAAATACGGTTAAAATCCAAAAGAAGTGTTCGTAAGGGTGACAGGCGACCGGTAGCTGTGGGATCCGACAGCCAGAGTGCAGAAATATCCTTTAACGGTTCCTTTCAGTTCATAAAAAACAGTATGTTTATGTTGCCAAAAGTTTGCTCATAATATCATTTTAATTATTGTCTTAACCCTAGATATCAATTTATTACATAATATGTTTTTTCCTGTGTTTTAATATCGAAGCGTGTATTGTTTTATTGCTTAAGTTTTTAGAGCATTTTTATTTATATCACACATTTTTAGATTATTAATCCTTTAATTAATTCTGCATAAAAGTATCAATCACTCTTATTTTTATTAATTGTATGTATATTTATATGATTTGTACAACGCCATTGAATATAATTAAATATATAGGCGTTTCATCAAATTAGCAAGTTTCAAGTTAACTTTTCAAGTTTCAACAAACACGTAGATTATACATACTTATACATTATTCTTTACATAAAAAGTAAACTTTTACCCATGTTTACGATGAATCAATTCTATCACTCAGCAAACGTCACATTCGTTGCGTTCAACTTTATGTCTTGTGATGGATAAAGCCTTGTTCAAAACGAAAGTTGCATGAATTGTCAAAAGGAAAATCGAACTAATCATAACAACAATCGATTCGAACATGTACAAATTCATCTTTTAGCAAAACTCCAATCCACAATCGTACACAATAGCTCCTGCACAATCAACGCAGGATTTCCGTTACAGTATCTTCCCATGACCTGCCATTTAGAAAGATCTAAATATAGATAAACGGTTTAAATTAACTTAAATGATGTTGCGCTCGTAGATTTCGTAGGCTAAAATATTTATTGGCACTTTTAATTCCCTATTAATTCGAGGCAAACGTGCGGTTCTACGAAATTTCGGTGCATACGCCGCCATATTTACGTAAAATAACTGAGTCACGCGAGCCTTTGAGCAACCGTTACTTTACATGCAAACTTACGGTAAACGCAACTTTACGAAGTTTATAGAAACGCTACTAGCTTTAAGTTTTGCACTTACGTATAATTATTGAACGTACGTTGTTCTAAGAAACGTCCCCCGGATAGCCACCTATATGGTTCTACATATGAAGCTGTGGACTGGATGTAGACAAAATCCAAAACTATATGTATGAAACATTTTTCATGGTATCTACATTGTATTGATTGTTATTAAACTGTTGTTTTTCTTAACAGGTCAAAGCCTACGATGGTGGTAAGACTATTCATTAAATATGTAGCAACATTAACCCGATTTTACGTTTCAAAGATTGTATTGTAATGATAATAAGGAACATTAGATCAAATACACACAAATAAATTTAGGGTAGTCATAAAATAACATTGCTTCACATTGTTTTAATTTATTGTTTCGCGTTGAATACTGCGTGTCTTGTTCATAGAATTGAAATGGACAAATATAACACAATATTGAAGAATAGTTTTTTTTCTTTTACGCGATAGACAATTTGACTTGAACGCGATACCCCAACGTCATTCAAGTTTAGAACCATCATTTCACGTTCATGTCAAGACCTTGTACGGATGTACGCCAGGACTGCAACCAGAACAGATCATACAAACACAACAGCTGCTCTGTTAATGCAGGTCGACTGTAACTAAAAATGTCTGCAATAATTTTGTACAATCAATTACGATGTATACACATCGTATCAGTAATACAATCAATACAACTGAATAAGTACATGTAAACTATAATTGTTATGTAGATGCAATCATGATTTACACCATTTCAGTGATTTTCATGTCGTTAACGCCGGTCCCACAAAATTGATTTTGTTAACTTCTACTATATCGGTCTACAAGATTATGTTGTCGTCCGAACCCTTATACCATTCTTGCAAATGCCGTTCTCATGAATACAAAGAGCCCTTCCGGACATCAGCAGAATTGTCTGGACACTCGACATCGCACTTCTAACCGTAGAAGTTTGAAGCACATATCAGTTTGCAGTCGCCATTAATAGTTAAGAATGGTTGCGCCAATTCTTACTGCATTCTACTGCATTTGAAAAAATATGATACACTTCATTCATTTAAACAAAAATGGAAAAACATTAACTTTGATAGATAAGTCCAGTATGCTTTCTACCCACTGTATGCAACTCATCATTATTCATAACTATTCTGTTGTTTTTCTGTTTTTTAAAACACCTATCACAAAAAACTAAAGACCAAAAATATATATTAGTTTTTTTTTTAATAAAAAGGAAACCACAAGGTCCAAAAATATATATTAGCATATCTTGTGCAACCTGTTTGAGCATTATTGCTGCTACATAGTATCACTTTGTTTTAATTATTATTTACATGTATACATTATATGTCTTATATTGAATTAAAAAAATCATATGCGTCTCAAGTACAATTTCCAACACATGTACATGCTCCGTCTTCTTAAGTACATGATTCACCATTGCATCCTTAAGAGCATACCAGGTTTGCAGGTGGAGCCAGCGGTGTCATTGGAACGTATCGACCAAAGCATATGTTTGTTAAAGGTTTACTTTGTAGCAATCGTTCTTGCACTTGTCTAGTCACTTTTTAATGCATGACGATTTAGAGCGGTTCGGTTGGATATAATTGTATTTGGTCACGATGTATGTGAAACATTTCTGGACTGAAAAAAGACGATTTTAAGCTACGCTGAACATATGAATATTATACAATCACTTTTATTACGTCGCACTCCTCTACATAAATGCATTCTTAATAAGTCAATAAGCTATGCTTCAATGCATTTGTTGATTGGACGCACATCCGGTTGGTCATGCCTGACTAAGTGGCAGTCAACTAGGACGTTGGCAGAAACTGGTTTTCGCTGAAGAGTAAAAATAAATTCCAAGTTGACCCAATGCTCCTCTTGAATACAATTTTATTTATTTATTTATCATTTATTTTCTGTTCTATATTTCAAAAAGTATCGTACTTGCTGTTTGCCTTAAGTCAATACACAGTATATATCCATAAAATGTATAGTTTTTCACACCGATAACTAAGTGTTATTCCTTTTTTATTTCATCTTCATTTTCGTGTCTTTCCTCAACCGGAACCGGAAATGAATGTATAATGTGATATCACATGATATCATTTATGACATATATAGGCAACTATTGCAAAAACGGTTGCTTACACGAATCTTGTTAGCTTGTAAAACGTCACTGACTGCACAATCACTATGACCACCAACCGCAATACAGCTCTATTAATGTAAATTATAGCAAAAGAGAAATATGCACTATCCTTTCAACTTTTCAAATGAAATTTATTTATCAAATCAAATCAATCAATCAGATTAAATGCTACAATCCATAGACACAATAACAAAAAGAACAATGGCAATTTACAAAATACGCAATGCATTTATATTTACTGGCCATGCTAATATTTTTTTTTATATTTTAACCATCTAATCAGAAATTTGTTATTAGAAAGGTGTAAATCAATCTCGATTGTTTAAATATCGAACCTGACTTCCGTAGTCGAAAGCCCTCTTATTTACTAAAATATTTTTATGACAATATCCATGCCTGATTTTGTTAATATTTAGCTTTAAACAGAAAAGGAACTTTGAACATTGGCGATCTGGCGACATGTACAAGCTAAAACATAATAATAAATAACAACTGAAGTAACTAAGGACTCAAAGTATTTACCAAATTATATGTTTAATCAAAAGACATATACTACATTATTAAATGTATAATATCTTAACAGCACTTGTTCGAGTGCAGACTGTTTATGCTTGACATTGTTTATTTTGGGTCAAATAGGTTATATAGACTTAAATAGCAACATAACTTGAAAACATCCTCTGAAACTACAATTCTCAAAGTTTTAATAGTTGGTGTGTATCGCATTTAACTCGCTATACAGAGAACGAGTTTGTAGTATTTAAAAGAGTGAGTAAACTTTTTATTATTATACTTATTCCAAATAAGAACCAATACAAAGCTACACGTGTGTAATTAGACACAGATGTTACCAAATGCAATGTTTTGTCTCAAAATTCCACAAATTTAAAGTCGAAATATAAATGGACCATAATCCCAGATGCACAAGTCCGCATGCTTTATCATATATTTTTTTACACATTTTATAACTCGAGCAAAAATACGTTTTTATTGTAACACGTGATACCAGTTGTATATGTTAGTTGTGCTTAAAATTGCCTTAAATATTGTAATTTCGATACAAAAACAGAATTAAAACATAGGCGTCATAAAAATAAATCCACATGTGGCAAATAATACATAAATATACTTGTATTTATTTTTTCACCCATCTCTCCTAGATTGCTTCTCTACTTCGCTTTTCTGCCTCACTCATTCATAAAGCACATAACGCCAGTTGACTGACAAATATTAAACATTAAAAAATTCCAAAGAGCGTTAACAATTGCACATATTTGTATAACATATATCATCTGCTTCCAGGTTCTTTAATTATGCAAGCATTAAGTATTGCTGTCGAGCAAATTCTAAAATGAATCAAGAAATAATCGATATACATAGATTAATAGAGTTTAAGAGTCATCGACATATGAAAACATCTGTAATATTGCAAGCATATAAATTGCTGGTGGATTGCCTGAAAATTAACTAGCGTTTTAAAGCAGCAGAAAAAACATGCTTTGTTTGCATATTGTAACAATTGCTGTGAATGTCCGTGCTAGAAGTATTCAACGTCCATTTTATGGAAAAGTTATACTAATTTCCAGCATTAAGTGTAAAAAGATTGGGTCCTTTTTATAAATATTTTCAGTCGAAGCTTACTAGCATAAAACCACACTCCAAACGTAAGCCAAGTCTTTATACAAATGTTACTCTTGTCAAAACACCTCATGAATGAACTGATCATTTTCATATTCACGCAGCGCGTTCATTGCCTTTTTTGTCAAAACAGCTTTACCCTGATAGATTGCACAATTTTGAGTTTATACAAATGCTACACGTGTCATAACACGTCATGAATGAACTGATCACTTTCATATTCACGCAGCGCGTTCATTGCGCTTTTGTCACAATAGGTTTATCATTATAGGTTGCAAAATTTGTGTTTGGCGTGCGAACTTTCAATTGTGTTAAGAATGGTATGGTTACACGCTTCAACACTTCCTTCAATTGTTACGTACACAAATGTCATTTAACTCACTGTATTGTTAGTTTAATTTATCAAGGAAGATTGTGTTTTTGCACGAAATTAGAGCATCAAGAGGATTCATCGCTCATGCACGCGGCAACATTTTATCTTCCTTCTTCCCGATTTTACCAAAAATAAAATCTACAGCTACTCTATATGAACATATATGAATCACCATTGCATGTCCAAATAAAGAAAAACAACCTAATTTACTTAAGCTTTAACATTTTGTATGAAACAAATAATACACAGTGACTCATCTTTTAAACATTATCTTTTTTGTTGGTTGATCATTCTGAATAACTATATGCTCATAATATGTATCATATTTAGCTTAACCTCTTCCCTTCACGGTGCTTGCATTAGAAAATAACAAAATTGGTTTAATGAAATTGTGAATCGACATGAACTTGGAATAACATATTTTTTCACCAACTATGAAGGCTATTAGAGCCAGAGTCTAGCCATGATGGTTATTAGAATAAAGAGTGCGTCTTTTGTTACGTTTTGCTCAATACACGTATGTTAACATACGAGGTTAATAAATATTAAATAAAATGTAGCATATTTGATATTTAATTTACCCCCAGGTCATTCAGAATGTCCTAAAAACGACAGGGGAGGGCTTTACGTCGTCAACTATACACAAACTTTGGTTCGTTTAAAGTGACTCGTTCAATCTTTGGAAAATTGAAAGAGTTGAAAAAAAAACAACCTTAATAATTCTTTTAAACTATTCAACATATTGAAGTGTTGTCTGTAAATTTATTTACCTCAACCGGAACCGGAAATGAATTATTACAGTGTGATAAAAACACGAACATATGTGAACAAGTCCCTTTAAGAAAGAAAATTTTAGATATTTCTAAAGCGATCCGATATCTCTGAATTAAAATTTTAAACCGACCTAGATTTTAACTATTGCAAACATTTGCCATTAGCAATGTTTATCTTTTTAATTTTAAGTAATAACGTAACAAATATAAATGCATGTGAAATTTTAACGTATTTCATTAACACATATAGTAAATTCAGCCCTTAAATGACACAACAATTTCGATCATAGCTGCGGCAACGTCAGTACACGAATATTTCTAGAACTGTAACAAATTACCTTTTGATTAATCATTTATCTTTTTAGACCGTAAAGACAAATTCATTTGTCTGTTGGATTTCCTTATTCTTTTGCCGATTGTTGGACAGCTTGAAGTACTACGTATGGGGAGAAATGAAATGTAAAGAAAAATGTTCAATATGATCGAGGATTATTTAACTACACCATGTTCATGGTTGGTATAGTTTTTGTGAATAAAATAATTTATAAGTACCACCTGAACAATGTCATTATTTTGCATTCACAAAAATCAAACGTTTAAGAATATAAAATTTAAATGTGAAAATTTTCATTTATCCAGTAAAACAGATCATCTCTAGTATTAGCCACAATTGAGTGTCGTAAGGTCAACATGTACGTTGTTTATCTCGCCAAACATCTCCAAAAAACTGGGTAGGTGTGTTGGTAAAATGGTCGTTTTGTTAACAATATTTGCTACACACAAGTTTAATTTCCCTCCTTTATAATGATGATAAACGACATAAATCCTATCAATCTATTTGCAACATGTATTTTTTAAGAAAAAGTTAATTAAGCTTAAATATCGAATACAGCAAACATTAATGTAAACTCAATTGGGATTAATACTAAAAACATATCACAAAAGAATTTAAATCGGTCGGACAAAGTGGAAACAAACTCATGTTTATTTTACCCTTATGAAAAGCACACACACACATTTCATAACGAGGGTCAATTTTATAGTGTATCAAGAATCAAATTATTCGCACTAATGGAATCGTTACTGTCAGGCGTTTTATGCACAGTTTTGGTAATCATGACTGCTAGCGTTTCTTGTCATGGCGATGGCATCTGTTGGTTTGTTGTCATACCGTCGATTACATGCATCTGCAATTCGTATTAAATTTTGTTTAAATAAGATTTAAATTTTGAAATATATGCAAATTTACATTCCGTGTGTTTTTCTTGCAAATACAAGAAAACAAAGTCGATGTATTTGGAAAATAAATTATTTTGTTTTTACTGATACCATTTGTCCGTTCGGTGAGGCCGTCGTATAAGTGCTGCTCATTTGCTTCGTTTACTCGACCATTTGTCGTTTCATAATCCGTAGGTGTGTGTCGTCGGTTGCGCCTGTAACGCACGACCAAGATTGAACAGCAGTTGTCTTATACATGTAACATGTATGAGCATATAACTTTACAAAATTTACGATAAAAGACAATTACCTTGTTCGAACAAATATCCAAACACCAATTAACGATATAACAATAGTCACACCGGCTGCAACACCACCTACTATTCCAGCAATTTTACCATTTGATTCAGCCCCATCTTGTTTCGAAACTAAAATGAAAATACTTGAACATAAATAAAACACTCAACAGGGTAAATGAATTTAAAAATGCTTCTGTTGATCTGACACCATTTGTAATGATTTACGCGCTCGTTTTGGAAATGTTGAAAATAGACAAAATTATAAGATATACAATTTTATGGTTTCAAACATGTTTAATGTAAGTTACAGAAACATCGGCAGTTTGGCAGAGATCTGATATCTTCAATTGCCCTCAACACACATTTGACTGTAATAAATCATTCAGACATATAGTTTACTACATGTATTGCAATACATTTTTTTGGAAAATTAACGTTCTTTAATAACATCCCTTAATCATACCATTACATTTGAAAGTCTACTAACCCTGTACACAAATATCTCCTTCGTATCCAGCTTTGCATCCAAGCAAGCACACACCGCTGATCTGCAAACAAGCAGAACCCATACCACTGACGGCACAGTTTGCAGGACAAGGATAATCACAACGTTTTCCGTAGAAGTTGGTAGCGCATCCTAAATCACAGTCTCCGTTAATATGACAGGACTGGTTCAGACAATGTTTGCTGCATTCAATATCGCATTGAAAACCAAACATACGCTTTGAGGTACATAAGAAGCACTTTCCATCGTTCTGATAACAGCCTGTGCTATCGCACCCAGGAGAACATGTTTTGTCGCATTCTGGGCCATATTTGTTCTTTACACATTGATCACATACGACTCCAGTAAAATTAGGCAAACAACCGCACGATCCTTCGATTTTATTACATGTATTGTTTATGCATCCATTCGCACAAGTTTTTTCACATGTTAATCCATATTTTCCATTAACACAAATAGCACAATTACTTCCAGTAAAGCTTTCCATACAAATGCACGTTCCATTATCTTTGTAGCACGTACCTTCGGTGCAGCCTATAGAGCATACATTATCACATAGTGGTCCATATTTTCCAGCAAGACATTGGTTACATGAATTTCCAGTAAAATCTGTCATACATGTACAATGACCGTTTGTTCTGTGGCACACATTATTTATGCATCCAAATGAGCAAGTGTTCTCACAATTGTTACTATACATTCCAGCAACACACTGGTCACATTTAGCTCCCATAAAATAATCCGTGCACGTACATGACCCATCTTTTTTGTTGCATACATGTTTATAACATCCTTCAGAGCACACCATCTCACATAAAGCACCATACATTCCAGACACACAGTTTTCGCATTTGGCTCCTGCAAAGTTTGTAAGACATCTACATGTGCCGTCAACTTTATTACATGAACTTTCATGACACCCTTCAGAACAAAAATATTCACATGACGCACCATACCTTCCCGAAACACACATGTCACATTTCCCTCCTGCAAAGTTTGCAAGACAACTGCATGTCCCATCAGTTGTTTCACATGACCCTCCATTACATCCTGGGGAACACGACAATTCACAGAATGCACCATACCTGCCTAGTGCACACATGTCACATTTCGCTCCTGCAAAGTTTGCAAGACAATTACATGTCCCATTAGTTGTATTACATGAACCTCCTTTACATCCTGCTGAACATAACTGTTCACATAATGTACCATACCTTCCGTTGGCATGTGGAACAGGTCGTCTGATTATAACAAGAATTGCAGTTTGAATTGCATGGATAACGGCAATTGTCCGATAGGTTATAGTAACCCATTTTACACTCATCGCACGTGGTCGGATATTTACAAATGCAGTTGTCGGATGGACACATAATAAGATTTTCACATAAATTACCTGAGTATTCCGGCTTACACGTATGACATGATGTTGCACTTGAACACCCTATGCAGTTGCTGGGACAGGGACTACAAATATACGCGTTCATGTAATATCCGTCCAGACAATAATAACAGTTATATGAATTACTGCAAGCACATCCCTCATATCTACATGGTTGGCAAGGATTTCCCCAATAGCCTGGTGCACATGCACTTGTTTGAATGATCACTGTTATACAAACATCATTAGAGAACATTTGATAATAAAACACACTCTTACAATTGCTTAGTTTGCGTTGATATAATATACACAACATTTATTTAAATACATTTAAAGACGTATTATAGACATAATTATTTACTCAAACTTACATTTGAATGAGATGGGTATCAAACATAACATATATAGCCCGCTTCGAATCATGTTGATTTATCTGAAAGAAAAATAAGATAACAATCGGTATAAACCTTTAAGTATTTACTTGACTGACTTTATAAACGGTTGCTTTACTTTTATCGGTTCAAAAAGAAAACAGGTTATTTGGTAAATAGTTATTGTGCATATATTACTATATTTGTATAATATATTATTAATTTTTCTTGTTTGAGTTTATCAAAATGGACTTGTATGGCGATTGTATGTGCTACTATAAATGAACAACGACATGAACGGAACGAAAATTTAATGATATATACATTCTTGATTTGAATGCACAATTAGCATGTGTAATCCGTTTTTTATATTAAAGTTTAAAGGCACAATTGAAACATGAACGCAACATAGATTGATGTAAATGTGCTAAAAGCATGATCCTTAACAACAAGTTTTGGCAAGAAACGATTGAAACTCAATTTCACATAATTCACGTATTCAGTCAATTGACACTCGTATTTCATGTAGTTTTATTAAATACCAATTGTACAATCGTCGATCCATTAGCTTAATCATTTGATTACGTTAGCTTGGTGCAATTGAAACAATCATTCCTATTTATATAACGGCCGCCTTTCAGCTACTAGTGCTTGTAGAAACAATACGATTTGAAGTTACCACTACGTTTTAATTGACAAGTGTGTTGTATTATAGTTTGATCGGAAATATAAACATGTAAAACATGTCGTATTCTTAAAATATATAGACCACTACTTGACAAAATGATACTTTTTGTAATAAATATGATTAAAATGCATTTAACATTATTTCCAGTTTGACGAAATGCTCTTCAGACATGCGCATGACTTATCAGAAGATAAGCGTTTTCGTCCCATAAAGCACTTCTGTAGAAATTAAGCAGCGTGGACAATCAAAATCGAGTTACATAATGGATCGAAACAATTAGAGAGTTAAACAAATTACAAGAACATAGACGCAAATATCCTATCCATTAATACACTGTCTTCGTATGCACTTGATACCGTAACAATAAGGTTACTTTAATGCGGCATCGCAAAGCGGAATGGATTTAACAGGCTTATCAAAACTTATCCGGACATGAGGACATTGTCACCATGTTCATGGACCTTATTTTTTACATGCAATTTTAATGTGCGTTGATATAAATAGTTTATGGTTTCACTCCAAGGTATCGACCGATTCAGTTTGAAAGACTACTGTCACACTTGTTTTAAGCTTTTTGACGCAATATTACTTGTTATAATATTATTGACCGTAGGCCGAAAAGTATGGCTACTAGCCAATACGATTTGACAATGCATCAAAAATTCAATACCTAATCGTATGGAACGCCAATGCCGCCTTCTGATGGCACTGGTCTTTATGTTATGTGCATTTACTTAGTTGTTTTGTGTAAACTACATTTTGTCCTGTAGAAACATCATTTTGTTCTGAACATTTTTCATTATGCTATGTTCATTTGCAATATCGTTTTGTATTTACGACATTTTGTTAGGTGCATACATCATTTTGTTCTGTGCATTTGTCACTATGGTGTGTGCATTTACTAACTCATTCTGTATTAACGAAATTTCATTTAGTGCATACATCATTTCGTTCTGTGCATATCTCATTATGTTGTGTACATTTGTCTGTCATTATGTTGTGTGCATTTGCCATTATGTTGTGTGCATTTGTCATTATGGTGTGTGCATTTGTCATTAAGTTGTGTGCATTTGTCATTATGCTATGTGCATTTGTCATTATGTTGTGTGCATTTGTCATTATGTTGTGTGCATTTGTCATTATATTGTGTGCATTTGTCATTATGTTGTGTGCATTTGTCATTATGTTATGTGCATTTGTCATTATGTTGTGTGCATTTGTCATTATGTTCTGTGAAATTGTCATTATGTTCTGTGCATTTGCAATTATGTTGTGTGCATTTGTCATTATGTTGTGTGCATATGTCATTTTGTTGTGTGCATTTGTCATTATGTTTTGTGCATTTGTCATTATGTTGCGTGCATTTGTCATTATGTTGTGTGGATTTGTCATTATGTTATGTGCATTTGTCATTTTTTTATGCATTTGTTATTATGTTGTGTGCATTTGCCATTAGGTTGTGTGCATTTGTCATTATGTTGTGTGCTTTTGTCATTATGTTGTTTGCATTTGTCATTATGTTGTGTACATTTGTCATAATGTTGTGTGCATATGCCGTTATGATGTGTGCATTTGTCATTATGTTGTGTGCATGTTTAATTATGTTGTGTGCATTTGTCATTATGTTGTGTGCATGTGTCATTATGTTGTTTGCATTTGTCATCATGGTGTGTGCATTTGTCATTATGTTGTGTGCGTTTGTCATGTATGTTGTGTGCATTTGTCATTATGTTGTGTTCATTTTTCAATATGTTTTGTGCGTTTAATAACTTGTTCTTTACTAACGACAGTTCGTTCTGTGAATTTGTCATTACCGGCATTATGTTTTGTTCATACATCATTTCATTATGTGCCAACGTCGTTATCATGTTCGGATACATTACACTGAGCAATAAAAGATAACACCGGTGCGGAAAAAATGGCGGAAAATGCAACCACGTTGGAAGGCGCTCTCGCAGTTGTTGGCCTAAGCGCCATTCTGCCGAACGAAAGAAATGTCCGATCGTGAATTTAGTAGAATCGGAGTGGAGACCATTGGGGATCGCTTAAGGTTGCGAAAAATAGCGCCTGATGGTAGTGATACAGTTCATACAAGCCACAGTAGCACGCCAGCACCATCAGCAACAGGTAATTGTACAAAATCCTTTTGTTCTAGTCATTCTCAGGGGTGTAAAAATGTGGTGTGTACACCTAAATACAGTAATGTATACATTTCTACTTAATGTGGCGAAATAAGGCGTAATGCTGTATGCAGAATGGGTTGAATTTAGTGTAATGTATATATCTGTCAGTTACTGGCCGAGAAATGAAACTAAAGTGATTTTCAACAAATATATTCATAATAAACGTGTTCATTTCGGCCTCAGATTGTACACACCGCGTTTTTACGCCCCTGAGAATGACTAGAACAAAACGATGTAACAATTATGGCAGTATCAGACGCAACCCAGGGATGTAACTTTCATATATTATAATTATTGAAAGAAACTACTTCTTAAGATCAAATTTAAATTTTCTTCGTAAAATTTATCTTGATTACAATTACCTGTTGCTGATCGTTCTGGCGTGCTACTGTGGCTTGTATGAACTGTATCACTACCATTAGTTGCTATTTGTCGCAACCTTAAAGGGGCCGTCCAACAGATTTTGGCATGTATTGAACATGCCATTAAATGCTTTATATCGATAAATTTAAACTTTTGACCCAAAAATCTCCAGTAAAAAAAAACAAGAATACAATTTTAATAAAGGAAAAAATGTAACCTTCAACAGGGCTCGAACCACTGACCCCTGGAGTCCTGGAGTAAAAAGTATCCGGCCTAGACCACTCGACCATCCATGCTCATGTATTTTTTACCTATATAAGCAATCTTCGTAGTTTCCCAAAATATAACTACAACAACAGAACTTTCCAAATTATTCAATCGTTTCGCATCGCACGTCGATTTAAAACTTTCAGGTTTTCAAATCGTCAAAAGATGCATTTAATTGATATTTAAGAGCATGGTAAATGGTCAGTATTACTATTTCCCCGAAAATATCATAATAAAAACGATAATTTGCGAATCTGACACAACTTTTTTTAATTTTGTCAATTTAAGCGATCCCCAATGGTCTCAACTCCGATTCTACTAAATTCACGATCAAGCATTTCTTTCATTATATTGAAATCAATCATTTCGCTTATCAATCTCGGTAAAATCGCGCTAAGGCCAACAGCTGCGAGAGCGCCTTCCAGGTCTTAATATACTAAATAGTTTCCCTAAATAATTCAATGTAAAAGCGACAACTTTATGCAAAAATAAATGCAACATTTTGCACATAGATACCCCCATAACCATGCCTTTTCTTAAAGGCCATTTTAAGCGGAATTGATTAATGCAATACAAAAGATATGTCATGTTTAAACCAAGAAAGAACTTGACACGAATCCAAATCGACTGTTTTTGCAATTTTTTCGGCCGTTTCTTAGTGGAATGTAACCTTTGTCAGTGCAATGCTTTGCTATAGTCTTCAAGTTTATCATCTTTCAGGGATTCAGAAGTGAACACCTATTCATGCCCTACCCTTATCTCCGAAAGATAAAACCCGCACAATAGTTTGAAGTGTTAAACATGCCTTCATGTCAACTATGATATTTTTTGAGAGAGTACAGCCCTACATGAAACGATTTTTAGTATACTCAACGTGGTCACAGTTTTCCGCCATTTTTTTCGCACCGGAAAAATGCACAAAAGGAAATAATGACATGTATGCACAAACCATAATGTCGTTTGTACAGAACGATTTAGTAAATGCACATAACAAAATGACAAATTCACAGAACGAACTGTCGTTAGTACAGAACAAGTTAATAAATGCACATAACATAACGACAAATGCACATAACATAATGACGAATAAACACACCATAATGACAAATGCACACAAAATATTGACAAATGCACACAACATAATGACAAATGCACACAACATAATCAAAAATGCACACAACCTAATGACAAATGCATACAGCATAATGACAAATGCACACAACATAATGACAAATGCACACAACATAATGACAAATGCACACAACATAATGACAAATGCACACAACATAATAACAAATGCACACAACATAATGACAAAATCACACAACATAATGACAAATGCACACAACATAATGACAAACGCACAAAACATAATGACAAATGCACACAACATAATGACAAAAGCACACAACATAATGACAAATGCACACAACATAATGACTGACAAATGCACACACCATAATGACAAATGCACAGAACGAAATGATGTATGCACTTAATGAAATGTCGTTAATACAGAACGAATTAGTAAATGCACACAACATAATGACAAATGCACAGAACGGAATGATGCATGCACCTAATTAAATGTCGTTAGTACAAAACGGGTTGGTAAATGCACACAACATAATGACGAATGCACAGAACGTAATGATGTATGCAACAAAATGTCGTTAGTACAAAACGATATTGCAAATTCACATAGAATAATGAAAAATGTTCAGAAAAAAATAATGTTTCTACAGGACAAAATGTAGTTTACACAAAACAACTTAGTAAATGCACAGAACATAAAGACTAGTGCCATCAGAACCGGTGTGTAGTTGATTCGTTAAAATTGTTCGAGTTACACCGTTTACAGTAAAGATGGTGTAGTTTTACGGCAAATGAAGTTGCACTGCTTGTTTCTATGATAGCATAAAAAAGGGATTTCCTCCTGTGGTGCCAGTGAGTCTATGCATGCTACTGATAGCACTTGCATATTGTATCGGCACACATCAAACATGTATGTTTAATAGGTTTTTTAAAATTCAAGTCAACCTTAATAATAGGTTTAAATGACTAATTTATAATTTCAATACTATTAGAAAAGAGTTCTAAAGCAATACTACTCGTTGATAATATTAATTACTTAACTTTCATAAGCGATTTTTGATAATTAGATAATCTAGTCACGGCGAAATAGCAAAATGTTGCCCACCTAAGTGTACACAGCACAACGATAGCTGAAAGAGCGAGATATAACATATATATATACATTAATAATATATTTCATTGTTTGAATTTTATTAACTACATTTAAATGATCCTAATACATACATATCCTAATACGCTTAATGTTTAAAACTTACCTTTGAAAATTAAGATTATATACAATATATATATATATAGAATAATATATATCCCGCCGTGCGTCTTACTGTTGAGATATGAATTAGTAAAGAACAAAGCTTATACTAAATATTTTGAAATGTGGTACGGAGTTTTCAAACATGATATTGACAGGCATGTAATATTGAGAAATCTGAGTGAATACAGAACGGCCACCGGAAAAACTTTGCGAAACCGAAATTTCGCAAACTTAAGTACCCTTTTTCTTGAAGGTTTGCTTATTTGTGATAAAGTATAAGATTAAAGTCTAACTTGTGATGAATAATTGGTTAATTTTGCTTGTTAAATGCGTTTTCGTCAGGCGTTCTTCGAAATCGATAGTACATAACAAAGGAAAAACATAATATAGCATTATGCTAAGAATCGTGTAGTGTTTTTAATTTGTATATCACATCAACGTTAATATATCATATCCGTAAAACAATACTTGTTAAATTATTGATTACCTTAACTGTTTACAAACTGACCAGAATGACAACAGTGTCCAATTATATCCGATTTTTTCAATATTTATTTTCAGCGCAAAACTTAACTGTATTTTATTATAAGAGCACATGATAATTTAAGAGAACATATTGAGACTGTTAAACACTTGTAAACCCTTTGAAAATTGCAAGTTTATTCATCTAGGTATCGTCAAATGCATTTTTCTTCAGTCCGTTTCGTTTAAAACTTCCTTGATCATTTATTACAAGTTGAAGTTGATATTTTGTAACATCTACCAGAGCGTGATATTAAAGCTACCATATTTCAAGTCACCAGCCGAAGTTTAAACGAAAAGTAACGAAATCATATTTTCGTAAGGTATTTATTTTATCTGCCACTACACAATTTACGGGAAACACCGGACTGAACATTCACCCATACACACATTTTCTGATAACGTGCTCGTGCAATTACAAAGTACAACATTTAAATGTGCATGTGTTGTGAAGTTAGGCATGCACAATTTTTATTATGCAACATTTTAAAATGCTTAATATATTATAATATAAATTCCTTTACCATGCTTATTTAGATGCCATATATATCAAGAAATCACCATGCATTAACACTTATTCATTTAATTTATTTGTCTCTTGTGAGCCCAAGTGGGAGTTTACAAACGGAATAAATAGCTAGTTTACATTTAATTGCAAACGAAAGAAATATCGCCCACATGCTCTTACATGCGTGAATTAATATTAAATCTTCCTGAATACTGGTTCAAATCGTTTTTAATCTGTTTTCTACGCATATAATGTTCTAACATCCCATGACCCAGTTTGCGGTTAAATCGGGTATAATATAAATGCTTGCATTCAAATATCGTGCCAAGGAAGAAGTTTAATTCTGGGGAAGTGGAGAAGTAGCAAAGTTTTCAGCTTTGATTGTTGGTTTTGATTTAAAATTGTACATGTGATAATTTGACTATATTAACTGCAAGCTAACGATAATATCACTCATCCATGACGATCGGATTATTTAGCACGTGGGGTACGTATGGTTTCATCTTTTTGCACGCGGACATGATAGAAATGATTTAACGCGATATAAGTCTGATTTTATTTTTATTTCATAATTTTATGTTGATTTATACAATACTATAGAATAATTTCAAATGTCCATTATGTCAAATGCACCTATTGCGCTGAAAACAAGATGAGCGGTAAAAGTTTTAGTTGTGTTTGTTAATCGATGAGGTGAAAATAGTATAAATTTAGAACAGGCATTGGCGATAAAACCCCACACAAGTGCTAAATTCAGACAGGTTCAATAGTTGAGTATAAGTAAACTTAATCACAAACTTTTATCGTTCAATACTTTACATACATAAGGGAACAAAGCTTTATGCTGATTTATTGAATCAATTACCTTAATGCAAGAGCACACAACTCTTCAACAAATATTGTGATATACACAACAATAATGGTATTCTACTTCTGTAAACCATAAACAATGCTCCTTTTAAGTTTCGTTTAATTTACTTTATGTTTTATTTATAGTAATATATAGCTGCATAACTTTTGCCAAAACAACTAAGAAATAGCTATATAAAAGTGATCTGTTCATATTTATGCACAACATCAGTGAAATATTGACGTCACAAACGGGTTATTCGTATCCGGCTGGCTAATACAATCATATCAGGCGAATTCTATGCTTATAATAATAAAAATACAACTTCATGCGCTTCCATTTTCTTTTCTTCCATCCATTGACTTTATTTAAAACTATACTATTTTGGGAAATGTTTGTATCGAACGCTCACAATTCTTACAAAAACACGATCTATTTCAAAAATCGAATGACTGGTGAGAGCACTTTATTTTATTCCCATTGAAGATTTTAATTATACCTGATAAACGCACTATTAGTATTCGAAATGTGTTTTGGATTCTTTCATTACTAATTTATTTAATATATTCCCGAGCATGTAATGTACATGACTAATAATGGAAGTCATATTGACCCGAGAATCCAGAGGGTCTAGCTTGAACGTGTGTTTCGTCACAGAATTTACGTCATAAATAAGTAATCAGTTGAATGCAAATAAAAGTGTAAATGTTAGTGATCAAGAAACGTGCATTGTGTAAGTCAAGTAACTTTATGCATACATGTCTCGTCGATATTGTTTTTAGTTTGTCTGCAAGCAGTTTTTTTAATTATCTCTGTCACTTTTAAATGTTGTCTTAAACTCGTAATGCTTATTGAACATGTAGTTTTGGGGATTCATTTTTGAAAAACAGAACAGCAATTACAAAGCATCTATGCGATCGTCTGATATTCCAGCCGAATTCAAAGTCGTATCTGACATTCATGCTTGTAATATATCCACTCAAAAAAGATTACATTGGGGTCGACATCAAGGTTCCTATGCTGTATTCACGAAAAAAAGACAAATATGCGTTGCTCTTAAAAAACAATAACACATATTAACAATTGTTCACGGAACACCAAAAAACATGAATAATGTTTAAAAAGCATGGATGTACGTGATACTCTCTAGACAATTAATTTTCTTCATTTGACATTCATTATTTTTGTCCATGCAAATTGTCATCTTTAGTGATATTTACTGTGCCGTTTTTTACCCAATGTATCATCCTTATAATAATTCTTTATATATAAGACTTGCATTAAATCTAGTATACATTATATATTTACTGTGTTAAATTAAAGATGTAACGTAGTAAGAACCGCGACATTGCCAACGTCGCCAGATATTCTAACGCGCCGAAATCGTCAATGTGTCGACCTTAATCCGCAAAGCACCATACAAGGTATTCAGAGCTCGCACGATACTGTAAAATAACACGCGACACTTTACACTTTATAACGCAAATATGTGGATATGGCGACTGTCGACCTAAATCGTTCGAGTACGACATTGAGTACAAAACATGACATTTTATTCTGTTGTGCGTCGTTGATGATTGTCGTTCGTCATAATGACTGTCGGACGTCCTGCTTATGTGCTTTAGGTCCACGGTCGATAATTGCTTGATTGTACAACATTTGCGTGACATATCCTGTGTCCTGTAGAATATAGTGCGTCGCCTTGAGAACGAACCACTATATATATATTCAACTTGGCACAAAAGGGACACCGTCAAAAATTTGCGAAACAGAAATTTCGCAAACTCAAGTGACCTTTTTCTTGAAGATTTGCTTCTTTAAGATATCGTATGCGATAAAAGTAAGATTTTTGGCTGATAATTGATTATTGTGGCTTACAAAATCAGTTTTTGTCACTATGAAATTTATTCGCAAAGTTGATCTCCCATGGAATTTTTGTATCTTTCCACGGGCTCTTCGTTTTGGCCTCGGATTTTTCCCATGGGATTTTTTCAAGCTTTTTTATGGGTAATTTTTATACATTTGATTATGCTTAGTCATCGATTTTAAGCAGTGTAAAAGTATTTGTGTCAAGATACAGCACGCGACATTAAACAAGGAAATAAGGCAATGAGTAATGATACTTATGTTTTTATGCAACTCTTCTGACAAATACAAGCGTTTCGGAACGACATTCAAATCTTTACATGTCGCGTGTTTTTGTTCCTTGTCGAGGGTCATTGTAATCTGTACTGTTTAGTACCGTGAGTCGCGTTGATAACCATGTGTCGACCTTACAAGACAACAGTCGACTTACAATATTGCATTAACCAGATTCAGATGTTACGAGTTGGGCATTGAATCGATTGCTCGAGTATCCGTTTTGCGTCAACGACCCATTTAAAAAAAGAACGTTTTTGTGAAATGCTTTTGGAATACAGGAATAATGTCCAAAATGCGTAAACAATATTTGAACATCCAATAAGTAAACTATAAATAATTATTATTTATTATAATGATGATCACGATAATTAGTTGAATGAAAATATATATTTATTTATCATTATTTCATATAATGAACATTAAATAAAATAAACCAATATGCGTGTTAATATGTTAATTGTACAAACCAAACTATTCTACATAACAAGGATGTTAGTACTTCTCTGTAGTTTGAATCTTTGTATTGTAAGAATTCATCATATATACAGTTTTAACTCAGGGTTACCGTAATGCTTTATGTATGCATTATGAAAAGAATAAACCCTAATCCAATTACAAAGTTAATTGTTCAGATGCTGTTTTTTAATTCTTATTTTCTTTTATACAACACCAATTGTCATTAAAATAATCAGACGCGATTCATTTTATAAATACAATACTTCATTATAGTGAGCTAAATAGAATATGTTGCATACACATAATAATCATTTACAGTTAACGAAACAAAAGCAACACACAACACACGCTGACTTAAACAATGAAACAGGTCTCTCTTCAAATCAAAGTCGCTTTTAATGTTTCATTCCTACATACATTTAGAAAAAAACATGTTCAATTAAGATGTACGAGCATGTTTAATAAGAACAGATGTAAAACTGGATATACACGCTAACCAACTGTACACACCAAAACATTTAAGACGTTGTAATATTTTGCCGTGTTGCAAAAGAGACCCAGCAACGGGCGACAGTTTACTGAATATTTTAAAATATTTAATTTAAGTCTATGAAATAAATCGTGTCATAAATGCAGAAGATAATTAATATTTACTACTGAATAGGTATAACGAAGGCATACCAAAGATATAGTGTTGACCGTTATTAAATGTTTATTTGTACACAGTTTTGGTAGTCAGAGCTGTTTGTGATGCCATCTACTGATGTACACAGTTTTTCTTGTAAGAACTTCTTGTGGTACCATCTAATGACGTGTTGTAATAACTGTGGTAGGAAGGAAAACAAGTAAAATAGACTACAATAACTTCTATTGAATCAACAAAATGCCAAAGAAAACAATTGAATATTAACAATATGCAGTGTTTTTACCACAAAGCTTTTTATAGTATACTATATGTTACTATACATTTGCATTGTATTAACAATGAAACGGAAATTCCATTTAAAAATACCATTTCCGCGTTCGTTGAGTCCAGCATATAAATGAAGATCCGAAGCTTGATTTGAACCCATCTGAGTTGTTTCATATTCTGAAGATTGGAACCGTTTATTTCGTCTAAAAAAATAAACCAGTATATTAATAATGGCTTGTATGGATGCACCAAAAGTTATAGTTTTGTCAGACTAAACATTTTTTGGTAACTAAATGTATGTATAAATAAAAGAGAATTAATGAAAATCATTTAAAACTTGTACAGTACAATACCTTGTGCGAACGTAAATCAGCACTCCAGTAAGAATCAATCCAACAATAACAATGGCTGCAACTCCACCAACTATTCCTGCTGTTTGACCACCGGAGTTCCGTGCTATATGATAAGGTACTGTTTGCAAAATCATTATAGGGAAATTATGATAACTTGCCGCATATTAAGATGAAATGAAATTATCTTGAATATCTCGACTCTTAATGCTTATGATTTTATGTCACTATATTACAGAGTGCAGGATCACGTTACATTTTAGGGTTCCATCTTTTAACTTTAATGGATTTATACACGACGGTAAGTGGTGCTTCATTTAAAAAGACTTTGTTAAACAAGTTTTCTTTATTATTTCAACAAGTGCATAAAAGTCAGATTTTTATGCTGCTTATGGCAATGTGAAATACATCAGAATTCCTTTTTTTAAATAAGCATGTGTTCTTGTTAATATTTCCGTTTTTACTGCATTCATTGTACACGGTTGTTTCACGCAACGTGAAATTTTGTCACCGATTTCAAAAGTATTCAAGGTTTTATTCTTATACCTTAAGATATCGGCACAAACTGCCAGAAAAACTGTCTTTTACACACTATAAATTTTTGCAAATGTATTTTCAATAACTTGAGATATTTGAAAAAATAAAGTTCTCAACGATGTGTTTACATTCTGTCAAGCCCGTGTGTAAACCCCTGAAAACCCCGTTGTTTCTGCACCTTGTATTATTAAAGTACATACTTTGTGTACGTATAAATTGAAACTATAAGTACCAGTAACACAATGAATCAATTAATATAAAACACTGTACATATTGTGCAGATATTCACTTTACAAATCAAAATCCCGAATACAATGAAAACATTACGGTGATGTACACGCCCGACCTAAAAAGATGGCACAATTAACGAATACTTACAAGTTTTCGATGTCGTTTCATCTCTTACCCCATGCTTGCAAACGCCGTTTTCCTGCGAGCACCGTGACCCTGTCACGACGTCATTACAGTTTTCTTGACACGGAGTGTCGCACTTCTTGCCGTAGAAGTTTAGAGTACATCCGAGGTTGCAGTCGCCACTTATTGAACACGACGTGTTGAGACAATGTTTGCTGCACTCAATATCACACATAAAACCATACTTGTCAATTGATCGACACGACAAGCATCCGCCATTGGTCTGATTGCATACCTGACAGTTTGCGCTGCACATTATCGTGTACGTTTTGTTATATTGCTCACATAAAGGTCCTGGATAATCATGCATGCATGTGCACGTTCCGGTAACACGATTACAACCATTAAAGTCGCATCCTGGTGAACATTTTATGTCACACAAAGCGCCATACCTGCCTGCCAAACATCGATCACATGTTGGTCCATTAAAGTTCGGCGAACACATGCATGACCCATTATTGCGATCACATGTATAATCATCACATCCTTGTGAACATTTGTGCTCACAAGAAGGTCCAAATCTACCGGATATACATTGGTTACAACGGACTCCATTAAATTTGTCTATACATTGATCACATTTGGTTCCTGTATAGTTTGGCAAACAAATACAGGCACCATCAGATCGGTTACATACAGTTTTGTTACATCCTGTCGAACACATTATATTGCAATACGCGCCATACTTTCCAGGTACACACTGGTCGCATTTGTATCCATCAAAGTTTGAACGGCAGTTGCATTTTCCATCAGTCTGATTACAAAGTCCACCATCGCATCCTGTAGAACACACCATTTCACATGACGCTCCGTATCTACCAGGTACACACTGGTCGCATTTGTATCCATCAAAGTTTGAACGGCAGTTGCATTTTCCATCAGTCTGATTACAAAGTCCACCATCGCATCTTGTAGCACACAGCATTTCACAAGACGCTCCATATCTACCAGGTTTGCATGTTGAGCAGATGGTTCCAACGGTGCATGTAGAGCAGTTTGAATTGCATTTGCCCATGCAGTTGCTTGTTGCATTATAATACCCGTCCTTACAAGCATCACACGTGTTTGGTAATTGGCATATGCAGTTGGTTGAAGAACAGTTGGTTCCATATTCACAGCTTTTACCTGTGAAACCCAGCTTACATATTGAGCAGATTCTTGAATTTGAACAAGCCACGCAGTTAGAAGGACATGGGTGGCAAAGAACAATTTCCATATAATATCCAGTTAAGCATGCCGGACAGTTATTGCCATTAGTACATTCACAGCCAGTCATATAACACTCTGTACAAGTGTCATTCCATCCCCAGAAGAACCCGGGTGCACAATTTGCGTAACCGCACGTCACTGTGTAAAGACATAACGTATATGTTATCCATTTATTATTAAAGCGTCTTATAAACTAAACCATACTTCTTATATATAACATATATTGTAAATTCACTTCTTCTAACAATTGACCTTACCATTGACCAAAATTAGAAGAGACTGAACCAATGTGAGTGTTTGCCGCCCTTGCATTTCCGCAATAACTTGAAAAAGAAAACAAACAATAAATCATAGCATAGTGAATTCACCAATTTGGGAATGATACACCGTACTAAGGCATACAATTTATTTTCGACGTCGCTGTGTAAGATCACTAACTTTGCGATATATTTCGCAGTGAACACTTTTTCTAAATTCAGAGAAAGCAAACTGATGAAAAGTGTTCATCATGTAACACTAACTGTTGCACACTGTTTAGCACTGCTGATTACATAGTGCTCATGCGGAGTTCGAGGGTACCGAGATGTCTGACGTCCGTCGAAACTTAAACCGTGCGTGCGTAATTGTGTATTCCAACAACTTTTCCTTTTATTCTCTGAGCAGATTTTAACGAAACTTCACGGGAATGATAGGTGGATTAACATTCGTAATTAATTTTTATCAGTTATTATGTCGCTCACCAAAGCTAAAAATGCCTTCAAAGAGAAAAACCAAACTGGTCTGATGTTGTTTTTTTATGGCAAAACATCGCTTGGTAGTCTCATAAGCAGTTTAATAAAATCGTGCTCCTGAGGTCAAATGTATTCACACTGAATGGGTAACATAGACATAAATAGCAAAATAAAATTACAAATCTTACTAAAACAAGGCAGAATTGTAATATTTATTATGTAACAACGTATGGTGGTATTCTTTAATGTGCACCAAAGTTGAAGTTGACTGTTTTTCATAAATGAACAAAAACAAAACATTAAAATAATCCTTTTTCTAAATAACCGAAAGGCATAGAGGTTTAATATAGGCTAATAACATCGCACGATACCGTTGTCTAAGTTTGTGTAAAGCATACCCTAAGGTCCAAACTGGCAACTCATTTGTTTGCCTTATGTGTGTATAGTAAAATATCTAAGTTTCTTCTTCATTATTCCGGATCTAGTATTGTTTTAGCATAAACAAATAAGGGAAACAAGTAGCCCCATGAAGTGGCCAGTTTTGGCTGACAAAATAATGACGTCGTGAAGTGTTTTAATAACTTTTAGCAATGGCTTACCCACCTAATTTTGCTCTGAAACCGCAAAACAAAGATGTTTGGATGTCAGATGTAGCAAGGTATGCTGGTCCTCTGATAAATTGTAACCAAAGCATGCCTCTTGGTACTAAATTGACCCCGCCCCAGTTTGTTTATTCATCATCAAACATATCTACCAAAGCGCTGTAGTGAAACTTTGCGAACAGTCTAGCGATATGTTTTTCGCCCAAACATCATTTCTGAAATGGTTATGGAACGTCATCAAAGCTACTGAAAACAATTCAGTTCGTTCGGATATCAGGTGATGGTTTAATCAAGCGGTTACAATTCGATGGACACATATTTAAGATAAAAAATCGACGTATACCTCGTAGAATTAAGAAACCCATAAAAACAGAGCGTGCAAAAATGAAAGAGTATTTTGTGCAATACTGAACTAAATGTAAGCGCGTAAAGGGAAAGAATGGGGGTTTCCCATTATTTTTAAGTTGCTTTTTTATCTATTTTAATAGCGCGCGGACCTAATAAAAAACCGAGGCAAGTTCGCTCAAAATTATGCTAATTAACGTTAACGGAATGAATCCGATCCTGACTCGAGATAATCCATCCGAAAAAACGAAATATAATGACATCGTGAAGCGATTTTTAGATACTAAAAGTAGCAGAATATTTGTATTTTACGTTTTCACACAAATGTTACTTTTTGTTGTTTGAAGTTTTATACAGCAAAAGATAACAGAGGGATTCAGTTACATAGTAAAGTAATTTGCATGACCAGCACTCGACTTTCTTAAAGAAGCAACATTATATTTGTATACAAAAATAACATACAAATAACAACATTAATATTATTGGAATAGCAATTCGATGGATTTTTATTTATGCCCTCTTCGAATAAACTGGAAAAATTTGCTTTCCATCTGTCGTTTGTTCGGTCTTTCGGTAATTCTGTCGGTCTGCCGATATACCATTAGTCTTCGCGCAATATCTGGTCAAGGCTTTGAAATGCAACCATGCGAATCAGTAAGATGATTAATGTTTAGGAAATAAAGACGCTTGTAGATTGTGAGGTCAACCGTTCGAAGGCCAATGTCACAGGGATTTGTCACATTAAATTCGTATCCGCACGGCATATTGAGTTTTTGTATTTATATTCATGCAAAAATGCATTCGGATTAAGGTCTACAGGTCCAAGGTCAAGGTCGCATGAGCTTGAATGAAGGATTTGTTTTCTTCATTTTATATAGAGAACACCATGATTTATGATAACCTTATCAGGTGTGGTAATTACTTGGGAAGAAAGAATCACGCATATTGATGTTGAGGTCAACCAGTATAAGATTAAGGTCTAAACAGATTGTAAAACGACATTCGTTTCAACAAAATATTTTGACATCGCTTTGACCTACGATCATGCATATTGGTTAAGTGGTAACTTGTGTTGAGGTTAAGATGCCTATATAGTTTCAGGTTACAGGTGAAAGATTATGTCACATTAGCTTGAAACATGAACTTAATTTCCGCACTATATCTACAGTTGTCGTATGATCATCCAATGTTGCCATGCTGCCTTCGTGTGAAGAAAAATGAAGATGCAAATCGATGTTGAGTTCAACAGATCAGAGATCAAGATCACATTGGCTTTCTTTTAACGTCATAAATTTAAAAGAATTCCTATGATCATATACATTATTTTACTGGTTAATCTTGACAAAGGATTAGCCTCTAAAGATTTCGAATTTAGTATCAAAAGTCTTTTTAAAAGGGTCGACTTTGCAGCAATTAAGAATTGGTTATTGCATATTTCTATCAACTTAACCTAATTATAACTAGATGTTTAAAGACAATTATTTCCTACGACACTTGTTAAGACCAGATAATTCCATGCGTCATTTAAGAGGACTTGCTTCCACACATATTTCATTTCTTATTCTCAATGCTTGTGAGACTGACCAATGGTCATGTTTTTACTCAATCTGTTGCAATTACAATTCTTTTCTTTCGATCATCTTAAGTTAAAAGTTTGTTGATACCACGTTTATCTTCATATCTATTAATTTGGGAAAAAACTTACTGTGGTTATAATTTTGCTAAAATAGGGTGCAGCCAATTATGTTTTTAAGATCACCTCTATGTGATTGTTCTTCAGTTTAAGCGAAATCCACGAAGCAAATGTAGCGGTGTTTAGTCCACAACATATAAGGAAGTATACAAACTACAGTAGTAAAAATGACAAAGGACCTTACATAAATTTTTGTTTATTTACATCTCAACTGAAATTCCTTGTTTAATTTTAATAAACACATTACACATAATGATCAATTGCTAACATCGAAGGTGGATGAAATTAAAAGATCATTACATTGTAAACGATCGCTTTACCTGTTTAAGTCTAGAAGGATAAGTTGGTACTAATTACAACTTGCGCAACTTGCGACACGTAATACTAGTCCTCAAAGATCTGTGTCCATGAGATATATTAGTACATTCAAATAAATATAATTGAATCATTATTTACTTCGAAGATACAAATAGCATAGGAATGGAAAAAGTACATGAACACCAAGTAACGATACGTACGCTGAACTGATGTAAATGTAATGATACGTACGTTGAACGGTTAGAACCTAAGTAAATGTACTTTTATTCCGTAAAGAATGATCTAATCACTCTGCAAATAAACACGTTCACCTTTCAGATTTTAGTATTATGCAATTACAAGCTAAACATATTCACGGATAATTTACTTCCAGATGAACTCAAACTTCCTGGTTTACGACCCATTTATGTACTTCATTTTGTTAAACGCATAGTATGAAAAACTTAGTTGGTAAAATAAATGAAAACATAAGATTCACGCTCTGATTACACTTATTTATAAAACTGCAATACTCGTGATAGCTTGATACTTCATTTGCATAGTTCCATTAAGTCTAAATATCAATGATAATAACTTAATTTTAAATGCAGCACTATGGGCCGTACAAACTGTTACACATAAATCGTGCTTAACATATGACTGATACATTTGCTGCAAAAAATATGTTGCACGTATCCAGTATATACTTGTATATATGTATATATTAATTCTTATTTGTAATATTACAAGACAAAATGTAATCAAAATAATCATCAGCATATTAACTAAAAAAATAACTTAAAGCACGTGACATGTCCTCAATGTTATTTAAGGACAATGTAAAAACGAGCGTTCTACTATAAACAAACATGTAAAGTTAGTACTAAATATCCTACAGTGTTTGACACATCATTTTTGGGGATACAAAATAGAAAAAAAAATACCATTACGAATTAAACTTCTAATTCTTTAGTTTTAAAGCTTGATTGGAACGCGAAATAGTTGCAAAAATTGCTTCGCTTATAACGCATCAATAACATAGTATTATTCATTAGTAAAAATCAAGTATCATATTGAGATTTAAACTTTACATTTGACAGCCAATAATATGCATATGGGTGATGAGCATCAGAAAGTTCATTCAACAAAGGCTTTTTAAATTCTGACTCTATCGATACCGATTGGGTATCGTCAATCGAATAATTAATTAAGTTTGGCCTTTATTTGTTTAAAAAGTATATCATTTGCAATACATGTATCCACATGTTTATATGTGGAATGAAAGGCAGAAGCCTGATATCTTGGTTAAATGTTAAGGTCACAGTTCAAGGTAATTAGACAGCTTATTGTCATGAGCATATTTTCTTCTCCAGCATTGATGAATTTTAATTACCAGCCAGAAGTTACAAGCATGGTTATGTTACACACTAGTAGCAGGTTCCTTGGTAACGCGTGAATTTTATGTCAAACATTAGACATATGCGTCGATTTGTTTTTGAATTATAAATTAGTCCTGAATTGAAATATTTTGAAATACCTTAGCAGAAGTGGAAATTGTTTAGTGGAGAATTGGTCTCAAGAACCATATTTAAATGTCAAAATTTAAAATAGATTTTCAAATTATAATTTTGCGGAGAATAGGGACTTGAATGAAGTTACACGCCAACTAAAATGTAGTTTTTCATGCAAGTCCTTAAGTCAAAGTTTAAGGTCTTAATTCTAGTTTGAAATTAAAATAAGATAAAGCAGTAAAGAATTTGTATCATGGTTACTGGACAATTGTTTATAATTTAACGACGAATCTCTGTGAAAATTGCAGGCATTGTATTTATAAAACAAGACTATTGTCAAGCAATATGGTCCCCTACCGCTTAAACTCCACCATTGTCATATTTTTTTATACATTTGTTGCCATAGCAACCAGAATTTTTGAAGTAGGAACAAAATGAAATGACGTGCATAATTTCCATATTGCCATCTATCCATGTTTCAAGTTTCATGAAAAATATGAAGACCTTTTAAAGTTTTCACATGATCCAGAAAAGTGTGACAGACTGACTGACTGACTTACTGACGAACACACAGAACGCAAACCATAAGTCCCCTCCGGTTTCACCGGTAGGTGACAATAAGACGAATTTGTTTTGACACCTATGGATGCGTTATTGAAAGGTTTCAAAGAACTCTGTAAAGAAAGTCGGACTCTAAATAAAAATGTCTTTCGCATTAAATACGTTAAGAAAAGGATCACATGAGAGTTTGTATATTAGAATATACATATTTGCAAACTTGTTTGCAAATAATTTGGAACATTTTAATTGAAAACAATAATGTTAACCCTGCGAAATAATTGAGTTTGTATAATGCATTGTATAATGCATTAAGTATGAAACATATTAAACATATTGTTAACGTTTTGGTGATAAGGAAACTCGTACGTTGATGCAAATTGGTTTTAAATAATTACAGTTGAGGAAACTGTAACGAGCTGCATTAAGTCTGATTCACATTATATTAATAGTCTTTGTTTCTGTAATTTTGGTATCCCAACAGCGTATCGGTCCAATCCAAATGATTGGCGTCTCCCGTGTCATGAAAAACTTGAAGCAAATGGACAGATGTGCAATTATTTGAAGCTCAACCAACAATGCAAATTCTGTGGATTGTTTCATTTGGTTATATAAAATCTTTATAGGCTTAATATACTAATGTGATTTTTATGTATTTGTGCACAAAGTGGCAACGTTTATTTACATTTTTTTTGTATATATATTGGGGCCGTAAGCTTGTTTTGAAAGATTTTAACGTATACTTTATAATTGAAGCATTCAGTATTCAATAAATTGATCAGCAAATTATACAATATATTAAAACAATAGTTGTGTCTGATTAATCTGTTCTGTATTAACTAATGATATGTTTTGTTGTGCAAATAGTAATAATACTTCTTAATATTTCTTTTTTTTCTCGACTTTTACCTGTTTGAAGAGTTCTGTAACTTATTTTCAAGTTCCTGATCAAGAACTCTGTATTGTATTTGCACAATTTAGGGCAATATGTATGAAGCGCAGATTATTGACTTGATCAAGTTTTCACTGGTAGGATACTCAATTATTGCCTTACTTAAAGTCATGGCACTTAATATTACAAGACTCTCGTGTAAGAGAGCATTAAAGTGTGTTTAATTACACAAATATCACACTGAATGAGCTTGTTTTGCCCGCATGCTATTATATAATTATATGAAAAGCAGTCATGTTGGTGCATGGTTAGACAGGCTTTTATAGCGTGTGGTATGCTAGTTCAGATGTTATTGTTGCGTGTTTGGATCTCTATCGTTTGGAGCGATCTTCAAAACCTTCCTGTTTTGGTGAAAGTTGCATTACTTTCCTGTGTTTGTATTTGTGATCTAATTATTGAAGTAAAACTAACTTCCCTTAATGGGTTTTTACTACATTGCTATCAGGATAGCACATCAAATTTACCATTGTTAAAATACTCAAAAGGCCATAGCAGAATTTGTTGTTAACTTTCACGACTGACACACACGGTTTGCTTGGTTTTCAGCACTCTGGCCTTGTCAGCACGGATGTATTTTGGTAAGTCCTGATTAATTATCACCGTACGTTTTGCACTGTTCTTATAACTGTCCATATTAACAATTGTATGATAATATTGGAATAGACCATAACAAAAATAAATAAAATAGACAGAACGGTATATACTAATGTCTTTGTTCCATCAGTTGATGTGTGTGTATTTGAACCTTCTCCTGACAATAAATGAATTTAAAGTAAAGGTGTACCTGTATGAGACTATGTGCCTCAGGCACGAACTACGTTATATCTTTGGTTTTCTCCATGAGTATTGAATGTTTAGTAAAACGTTATATTATCAGTATTTACGATCACTGATTAAGATAAAGATAATGCTACTTATTAAGCTTATAGTAGTGCTCAAGTTCAACCATATACTGATCATATTACAATAACTTGACTTAATTTATATCAGTTTTTTGTATGATATAAGAATAAGAAGTTGCACAAATTACATGCAGAATTGATCAAATGTATTCATTCAAACATGTATTTTGTTATGCTGCCTTAACGGAGATGTTATTGAGTGTGTTGATGTGTGAAACTAAATTCCCGGAAAAAATATTTTCCAGTCTTCTCAATGTCAGTCGTTTCGCCCGTTGCATACTCGCGAAATCTCAGCAACCAATTATACAAATCTGGCATTTTATATAAAAACATATAGGGTTCACATGCGCATATTTTTCGGTTGTTCTACTCCACTTTCCAATGAGCCATTTTTACATTGATAATAAGACATGTTCTAATGAAATTTGTGTTCACATACGATTTTGTTCGATAATTCCACACCTATTTATTTAGGATGGTATTACGCCTTCATAAATGTGATGACATTTTCTAATGAGGGTTTCGTTTCGACGCGTGATCTCAGGAAATACGCATAATAATCCGAATTTGATAAGGCTGTGTATGTAGTAACATTAAAGGTTTTACATTCGCATATGTTCAGTTCCAATGATTTTAGGTCAGTTAATACCTTTTAATAATAATCCATATCCGCTTGAGATCTCAGGCGACAGCGATTCTGTTTTGATAAACGTTTATAATGATACGCCGACAGGGGGAAAATGTGCATATTGTCTGCTTGTTTCGCCAAAATGATTATTCAGGATGCCATAGCCCACTGGTTTCAAGAAGATATGCTATATATATTCTTTTTGTTTTCTGCTTGAATTCTAAGGATTTTATTATCCTTATTTGATGAAACTTTATATTATGTGTCCAGCTAATGAAATGAATTCTGAATAACAAGAACATGTGATTAAACATTGAAAAATGTATAGTCGACTAGCCTAGACCAAGATCAGTAGATATTACTGAAATAAGGGATTGTTTATATTCGCCGTTGTCAGCATTCATTGGTTATGGTTTTCTGAGATGTTTGTGTATTTATCTATATGTCCTACAATCGACTATTTCACTTGCTGAAATGCCCTTAATGCTGACTGGTATTTATATGTTTCTCTTTAAAAATTTAAGCAATATTTATCCGCCGTTTTAAACCCTATCAGCGCCGCCACTTTTGCTGCGCCGCCACTTTTGCATTCGTCGCCAAGAAGGTGTTTCTGTATAAAATGCTCAAAACGTTGTTAACGCGCTTAATGGATAAATTGAGAACACATCGTGCAGGTAAGTGGTGTTTCGATGAGTTTTTTCTTTACTAGGTAAAACCTGAACAGTGTATTTGCTTTGCATTTCGAATGTTCATGAAGAACGAATATAAATGTGAACAATTTCATGTATCCAGTAAAAGTAATGCACCATACATGCCCGGCGCACAAATGTCGCATTTCGCTCTTGTAAAGTTTGTAAAACAACTACATGTGTCATCAGTTATATTACATAATCCCCACTACATCCTGGTGAACACGACTGTTGACATAATTCACCATACCTGCCTTGTGCACAAATGTTGCATTTCGCTCCTGTTAAGTTTGTAAGACAACTACATGTCACATCATTTGTATTACATGATCCCCCACTACATCCTGGTGAACACAGCTGTTCAAATAATGAACCATACTTGCCCGGGGAGAAATTGTTGCATTTCGCTCCTGTAAAGTTTGCAAGACAACTACATATCCCATCAGTTATATGAAATGATCCCCAAATACATCTTGTGAACACGACTGTTGACATTATGAACCATACCTGCCATGTGAACAAATGTCGCATTTCGCTCCTGTAAAATTTGTAAGACAACTACATGTCACATCAGTTGTATTACATGATCCCCCACTACATCCTGGTGAACACGACTGTTGACATAATGTACCATACCTGGCTTGTTAACAAATGTCGCATTTCGCTCCTGTAAAGTTTGTAAGACAACTACATGTCACACCAGTTGTATTACATGATCCCCCACTACATCCTGGGGAACACGACTGTTCACATAATAAACCATACCTGCCTTGTGCACAAATGTTGCATTTCGCTCCTGTAAAGTTTCCAAGACAACTAAACATCCCATCAGTTGAATAACCTGATCCCCCACTACATCCTGGGGAACACGACTGTTCACATAAAGCACCACACCTGCCTTGTACCATAATGTCGCATTTCGCTCCTGTAAAGTTTGCAAGAAAACTACATGTCACATCAGTTGTATTACATGATCACCAACTACATCCTAGTGAACACAACTGTTCACATAATGAACCATACTTACCCGGGGAGAAATTGTTGCATTTCGCTCCTGTAAAGTTTTCAATACAACTACATGTCCCATCGGTTGTATTAAATGATTCCCTTCTACATCCTGGGGAACACGACTGTTCACATAATGCACCATACAAGCCCATTTTGTATGTGGAACAGGTCGTTTCATTATAACAAGAAGTACAGCATGAATTGCATCGATTATTGCAATTTTCAGAGGGGCTAAAGTAACCATTTTTACACTGGAAGCAAGTGTTCGAGTGCTTACAATTGCAGTTAATTGATTGACAATTTATCAGATATTCACATGATAGACATGTGTATCCCGATTTACAGGTAAAACATAATGTCGCATTTGAACATTCTAGACAGTTGGTTGGACGGGAATGGAATAAATAGTCTTTCTTGAAATATCCGCTCAAACAAGAATCACATTTGAGAAAATTAACGCATGCACACCGATTTTATTTGGTTGAATGATTACTGTAATACAAACCATCATGAAAAAACACACAAGGTTTGATTTAAAAAAATAGAAGTACAAATTAAATTCTTTGTTAGCCGTGATATTATATTGAAATTATTTCTAAACTATTTTGAAAGATTATACTATAAATATAAATAGAATAGAACTAGAATAATTTGTTTTAACTGACATTCAACTGTGATAGGTACCAAACATATTACGTTTAACCAGCTTCAAATCATTTCGATTTTCTGAAAATTAAGTATCAAATAGACTGACGTTATACATATGCGCTTTAATATTCTATTGAGGCTTAAATTTGAAAAATGATCTTTGATTAATAAAACTTGTAAATATTATGCATGTAATCTGTTTTTCTTAGGTTTTAGTTATTTTATTTTACTTGTATTCCAATTGCGTGTGTTTTTAAAAATGAACAAAGACAAAAACTGAAAAAAGGTAAATGATGTACATAATTGATTTACATACACAATAACCAAATAACCATCGGTTTTTATTTTATTGTAAGGACCAACTAAAACATGTAAGCACTATAGATTGAGGATAATGCACTAGAAGCAAAATCTTCAATATTTAGTTTGGCAATAAACGCTTTCAACTCAAATGCACATCATTCACGTATCCGTTCAACAGACTCTTGATATGTCGAAATAAATACCCATTGTTCATTCGTCGACATGCACGCAACAGAGGATTTTAAACTTCCTAGTTAATAAAATACACTTAATACGGACATATGTATATCTTCAGTTGAAATGTTTATATAATGATATGAACTTCATATAATATAAATGTAAATTCACCTACAAAAAAGCGCATTCTTAAAAAATAGTTTATATATTAAATATTAATGTCGTAAAATTCGGCATCATATTTCGCATAGAATCTTCGCGTAGTTATATTGGAGTTTTACTTTGCATTTAACCACTTGCACCAAATAACAACTGTTGGTTAACAAGTCTTTCTATCCCCGTTATGTCTCTGTACTTTTTATGTTTAATATGTTTGTGCTTTGTAACTCATTCCATATAAATAATATATTTGTTTCTTTATTTTTTATTGCAAGTTTGTTTGACGTTAATTTACGTTAGACATGCAAACAGTTGAAAAGATTCATTTGCTATCTTCACCTGCTTTTAAATTGTCAATGGCCTCGTGACCTACATAGTTACCTATTATATACTGAGTTTAATATAGATTTGCTTTAATTGATAAATGTGTGTTTGCTAATTTTACAAATGCACTAAGTATTCGAAACATAATATATTATAATTATCTCATCTAGTACATGTTCAAATTTCCTCATTTAAATAACGTTCGCTAAAGCTTTTTGCGCATAAAGCGTACATGTCGATTTAGTCAGAGGCCGCCGTTCAGCAACTATTGCTTAGAGAAACTACGATTTGAAGGTACCAAAACGTTTGGATTCACAAGTGTGTTGTAGTGTAGATTGATGTGAAATATATGAATTTAAAAATTGCTTTAAAATTACACCATAAGTAATGAATATAATTGAATGCGTTGCACATTTCCAGTTAAATGAAGCGTTCGCATGACATGTACGATTCGTCATAAGATAAAAGTGTTCGTCACATGGAACACATTTGTACAAACATAGTTTTGCTACGGGAACAATACAAATAAAGTAACATCATTTGTAAAATACAACTACAGAAATTAACAAAATGCAAGCACGTAAACACACTTAATATAATAATAACCGATATTCGTAAGTCATGTTTACGTAATTTCAATTCGATTTCATTTTTATTTGCGTGTCAAATTGCTAAATATCGGGGTTTGTTTCTTTAAAGCGGACAATAGCGGCAAATCTTTGTCAAACAGGTACTATTTTCAATGATTTTAAATGATGCAGTTAATTTTGTTTAAACCTAATTGCGACATTTTATATGGGAATTACTTCGTTAGAAGGATTATCACTCGAAGATATTTTCCATTTAAAGATATTGGAGGGTTGATTTGAATTAAAGATTTTTTCTTATTTTATTTAGATATTCATTTTAATAAATTATAGATGTTGATTATTTTGAAAACAGACATATATTACTTAATGTATATAACAACCGGATTGTAATCTTTTCATTGGAAAACTTGTCCTCATGTAGTGGCGTTAAATTGTACCGCTTAACAACTTATAAGGGGAAGAATATATCAAACTTCGTATGTAATAACTTAAAAAATAAATGTCCTAAAACACGACCAAGAGACTCGGCAACTATGAAACAAACAAGAAAATGATTTAAAAAAATTAAATCACTGAAACATTGTTTGCATTTGTAAAGCTCTTTTTATTTTAAACATAATATTATCGTTTACCATCAAGATTTAATACAGTTGTCAAATATATTACATTTGTTCATGCCTTTCGTTTTACATAGTTTGAAGTTGTGCACTTATTTGAACTGCTCAATTTTAAGCAATATCTTCAGCCGTCTTTATGTCATCCATCAGACCTTGAGTCATCTGAGAAATAATCATGATGTCGTTATCCACATGTTGAAGGACTTGCAATAACAGAGACTTCGTGTGACCTGAATCAAACCTTTATTCTATATAATTGATATTGATTTTTTTTAATTAACATTTATACTCGATTGACGTTGCTTTAAACTAGGAAAGCATCGTACTTTTAATCATTATATAATAAACTTCATTTCTTAATAGTCTCATAATGCGTTATATACTTCTTTGAAATTCCAGTATTGTTGCTCTTTGACTAAGCATTTTTATCATTTACTGAAATTAACTTATTTAAAACTCTTTAAACTTTTAAACTCTTAGTACCAGACCATGGTAGAACATGTGGGGCTTTGGATCTGAAGAAAACAAACAATTCCGTATGTCCACAAAGGTATCCTTACCTGCTACTTCTTCAACAGTGGCCACTTTGTCAGTTAGCCCGTGCGCCAGTGCGGACATCGTGTTGGCGTCGTCATACATGTTACGCAGGAGTATTTATTAAGAAAAAATCCATATTTTTTATAATTTAAGCAGTTTCTTTAGAGTGTGGAGATAATACATATATATTTATTCTTCAGTATGGAATCATGTTGAGAAAATAATCATTAATCTATTAGCGATGCTATCAACTCTGTTTTGAACAATAACGATGTTTGATGGGCTATTCCCTCGAGAGAGATTGCCGACAACGAAAATATTTTGAGACCTGCATTCTCAATACGCGTGTATCAAATATTGACATATTTCGTGTCTATTTGATTTGGTCCAAGTATTATGCAATCTTCCACAGCATAGCAACCAGAATAAATAAAAAATGTAACTAAATACTGTCGTATTTACACATCTTACACAAATAATTTACGAAAAGATCTCAAAGTTTTACATATTCAAATATATTCTAGCTCATAGAGTTTATTTCAAAGAAATGGAGACAAATCCGGGTGTAAACTATTATGTTTGTTATTTGATTGCCCTGTTAAAAATCATACATACAACAAGACAACGAGAACAACTTAATAAACCCTGTGAGAAAAATGAGTGTTTAAAGAAATAATCATTTCTTTATAAAATAGACTGAACCATTTAACAAATCGCCTAAAGCACATGGTCCTTCGCGGAATTTCTTTATAGTACATAAATACAAGATCGTGCAGAAACATCAATCAATTTTGCATTTCAGATGAGTTGAATTTTTGTGTTTTGAATGAGGAATTTATTATTGAAATAACGCGAATTCATGTCATTAAACGTGTATATGAAGAAGTTTAAATGAGAAAGTTAAAAAAACGTTTGTATTGTTCATGAATATCAAATAAAAGTTATTTGTGATCGACGCACATGTGTTTTATTTATTTAATACATGACATGTAACAAATGAACCTATCTATGTATACCCCATCTAGTGTTTGTTATCGCGCAATGGCACGTTTTTGGCAGATAGCATACACGATCTAATTACTTTTTGTTAAAAACATATTAAACGTTGGTGAATATAAAACTTTACTAAACGGTTAGAAGAAGTATAACACGAGAATAAACAAAATACTTCTTTTATCAAATGGCAAATTTTCCGTGGTACAGCAGAAAACTCATTAGGAAAAACATGATATGAAAATCGTTGGGATATTGGTCCATTCAGATTCTTTCATACGTCACATGACAATTTTGTTTGTGCATCAAATAGAGAGTACACTTGTTGTAGATGAAATTAATTTCAATAATATTTGGTTCCATGCAAAGCTGTTAAATTAATTGTAAATAAATTACCTCGTTTATATTAATGTATTGGTTTAAGATAGCGTAAACCAATACTTGGCATGGAAATCGAACATTAGGTAAAAGATCATGTTGTTGAAATAGAAATAACAAGAGGTGTGTTTGTCAGAAACACAATGTTCCCCTACTGCGCCGGTTTGATTTATTTATTTTTGTTTTTGATTATATCCCTTTAAAAAATATTACTTTTCTTTGTAAAAATGATCCATACCTGTCAAATAATAAATATAAATTATCTCCCTTTAAAGCTTGTTACTTCCCTTGGATTTGTGTTTTTGATCTTTGACCTTGAAGGATTACTTTGACCTTGACCTTTCACCAATCAAAATGTGCAGCTCCGTGAGAAACACATACATGCAAAATATCAAGTTGCTATATTCAAAATTGCAAAAGTTATGTTAAAGTTTTCGGACGGACGGACTGACAGACAGTTCAAATGCTAAATGCCACCCTACCTGGGAGCAAAAAAGCATTGATAAGTATGAAAACATCCTGAAAAATTGCTGATTCCTTGAAATACTCGCGGTAATTAACATCAACGATCAACAATCAAGTAATATATTGAAGAGAATCGAATCACACTTCGTCGTCGTAGTTGAAATAATCAATACGGCCTCAACGGAATAAACTGATGGATGCAACGAAAGAAAAAGTGTAGCTCTTAACTCTTTCTTTTTGAAAAACACATATTAATTTCACTATTTTATACCATTATTCATAACAGATCCGTGATAACGCCGACAGATAAATTTGCATATATGCAATGTGAAAAGTCGGACCCAATAAATTATGTCTTGGTATATCCAACCGTCGATTGTTTCAAGTCGGCGCAAAATTTACGGCCGATTGGGTTAGTGGAAACAAATAAGTTTTTTTTTTCTTACGCTTCATGTCATATTTTTGGAATGCAATCAGTATACATGTATCACCTATTTTTTGCATCTAATTGAGTTACCTTATATAAAAAACACGCGACAGATATAGGCATTCTCAATTATTTATGTATTAACCATGCAAGGTTTATGCATGTTGAAAATATAGTTAAGTGTAACATGAATTTTTGTAATTCCATAATCAATAAGAATATATTTACAAAGTGTTTAGTCATTTTGAAGGTTCAGAGTTAAAAATGTGATGGATATGTCTGCCATAATTATAATTGATGTTTTTGAGACGATGTGTGTTTAATTGTACATGAGAGGTCTTTAAAATATTCGAATTCAAAGCATGATATCCATCAGGGTATCCAATAACACTATGAGGAAGCGTTTTGCCTAGAATTCCAAATAGAAATCGGAATATTAAAAAGGATCGTTTTAACGATCGTAAACATAACCAGGTGAAAAAAATCCGACAATTTGTGTTTATAATCTAAGCAAATATTTCCGACATACCATGCTTTGAATAGCTAAATATATTGTTCATGAATCATTTCCGATCAGTCAATATTCCGGCATATTATATTGTCAAGTAACCACTGGCTAGAATCGATTGTTAGCGACCTCCTCCGCTATGTCAGCCTCATCACTAAGGCCGGTTGCCATATGCTCCAGTGCGTCAGCATTGTTCTTCATGTTTCGAAGGATCCTGGCCAGCAGTCCACGCGGAATACCGGAACCTATACAATATAAGAAGACAATCATTCAGACACGTAATAGCATCCAAGTTGATATGTTGAGTTTCGCAAATCTTATGCAATTAAATGAAGTTTCGCAGAATATGTTATGTGTGAATTAAATAATATCATATGAACTGACAAGTGTGTATCCCGCTACTTACAACTCACAATCGTTTAGATTGAAAATTTATTTAAAATAATGATCGTTCCAATGCGGTGACCCCAGAATAATTTACATTTGTAATATGTGTCTGTTTTGGTTTCTATATTGTTAACCATGTACTACTAGTTGTATGTTCCGATAATTATCGCTGAACTAAGTGTGATGTTTTGTATGCATTTAAACTGTTAACCCTCCCCCTCTTTAAACTTGGTATTGATACTTCCTTTGCGATGGACCCAGCTGTAATAATTCTTTTATGTGTGATGTCGTATCGTATACTTTGTATGTCTTTGTATAGGTCATTGGTCATTATCCTCCAATAAAAGACTAGACAGTGTAAACCAGGAGTGTATTTATTCCTTTTATATGGTAAACATACTACATGTTATTTGTTAAAAGTATGAAAAAACCTTACTGTTTTGCATCGATCCCATTCCCGCGTTTTCACAAAGGCAGCGACAATCATACCTGCATCATTCATAAATATGTATTATGCACAAACTAGCATAACTTGACCGAAAACAAATTTCATGGTTATGAGAAGTTATTTATAACGCTATTGAATCGGTATAAACAATCGGTCTTGATAATCATCTGAGGAATTGAAACTGAATTATCACGGGCAACCTTCAAAAATTAAATTTAGTTCAATTTCAGTTTACCATCTGATTCAGTGTATTGTTTCGTTTATTTATTGCGTAACATTTCAGTTATTGATTTGGTAAATAGAAACGGTAACATGCATGTGGACGTTTGTTTCCTTTTGAAGATTCATTTGTTAAATTAAGCATTATTCACAAATACACGCACGTATGATAAGCACTATAACCAGCGGGACAGGCATCGCAAGAGCCACAAGGAGGCGCCGTTCCGTTAAGGTAAATTGAAGCCTCGGATGAAGGTCCTCCGTCGTTTTTCATAGTAGACGGATGTGGTCTAGTTGTACTATAAATTTGAGTGGTGTTTTGTGCTTCCTGTAAAGGAAATTTCACAAAAAAGAATATTATTTATAGTATTACCAAATCGGTTGCGAGACGATTATATTACGAATAGCATACGCCTTTTGACGTAGAGAAGACAATCTGGTGTTTAAATCCATAAACTGGTATAACTTTCAATGACCTCTGACCGATACTACTACTACTACTACTACTACTACTACTACTACTACTACTACTACTACTACTACTACTACTACTACTACTACTACTACTACTACTACTACTACTACTACTACTACTACTACTACTACTACTACTACTACTACTACTACTACTACTACTACTACTACTACTACTACTACTACTACTACTACTACTACTACTACTACTACTACTACTACTACTACAACTACTACTACTATTACTAATACTACTACTAATACTACTACTACAACTATTACTACTACTACTACTACTACTACTAGTATGTGACGATTAACAACGTATTCATCTTTAGCCAATTTGTCTCTATATAATCTAAAATATTAATTGTTTTTAAAATATTGATTATTGGACCAGGTGGACGTCCATGTTAACATAATTTTACTCCTATCGAATATGCGAAGCATTTTTTTATATATTATTTTTATGTAAGGTATGATGTTAACGCTTTACACGGTATTTCTCAACATTATCATTTAAAATATTCAATATGCTCACTCGACACCATGATTATGTTAACGTTACGCGAAGACACACTCTTTTAATTTGACACAAAGGGAACATCCAGATAAATGCATGTAATCGATGCACGAGGCATATGTTTATTATACTTTTACTTTGAAGTTAAGAAATGTTTCGCTATGATATATTTTACTTGTAATCAGCATGAACAGCATCAGCATTTATAGCATCAATACAAATTATTCGCATTGAAACGTTTTCATTAACCGATGCGCACAAAATATCTGATATAATTAAAATACCAACGACGCTTGCTACGTTTGTAAAGTCAGTTGTAGTTTTGTATACTCACCAAATTTGAGAAAAAAGATCCACAAGTCACTAGCGCCAAGACGAGAGATGAAGCGGCGTACATCTTTAGTTTAAAATAATACAGGTACAGGGCATATGTGCTTTTATAGCAATATTGGACATGGCGTATATTATCACGTCAATCACAAACTATATATTATCTTACATCAACGTGGAACTTAACTGTTACCGTGAGCACTTAACAACCGTTTAATGCGTCCAGGCAACACACTAAGTGGAATACAAAGAAAGCCTGCGGTGTGCATGTTGTACCCTAGTGATTTAATCTTATAACATAAAACACTTTTAAGTTGATAATGCATTCATTATATATTACAAAGGCGTTTGTTTACGGTTTCTATAGAAAGGCTAACAATTTAAGTGTAATCATTGATTAATAACTTAAAGAAAACAACTTCTATAGATACGCACTGCATGACACTTTATTGTGCATGGAAACGTTGAATATTTTAATCAGTATTTAAATATAATTTGATCATAAATTTATTTTGGATGTAACAAGTATTCAACATGCTTCTCAAAACTAAGACTGGGAAACATATGAAGGTAATTTATTTAAAGACACATCAACCAATACATTGTACCTCTTACTAAAACCAGACTCATATTATATTTTTATTCCCCCGAAGGTGGGCATATAATGATCGCATTTCCATCTCTCTGTCTGTCCGTCTGTCTATCCGTCTGTCTGTCCGTCACACTTTTGCGTTTAGGTTTCAAAAATTCGCATAACCTTTATGTCACTTTAGATATAACCTTCATATTTGGTATGCACGTGTATATGGACAAGGCCTTTCCATAAGCGTGCAAAGTATGACCCCCTTGTCCTTGAACTTAGGGTCCGCGTAAAGGTGATGAAATCTGCGCTTAGGTTTCAAAAAAGCGTTTTTCGGGGACATATGTCTTCCTATGGAGACAGCTCTTGCTTCATATTCTTAAAAACATGGAAACAACAATAGCTTAAAAATAAATCTGGATTACGAGTCATTGATACGAGTATTGTTTGCTTTTCAAAAAAATACAAAATGAATAAACCGTATTTGTTTACATGTTATAGAATTTTGACATTTGTAAAATGTTAAGCGCCGTATTTTACAGGATCATTAGAATTTATTAAAATATAGTAATGTATCTCAAGAAATGTGATACACATGATAGGGGATTCAAACTAGTATCTTCCTGTATACAATATGATAGAAACTAAGATGTTTATTTTGAGCATCATTATTTTCAACCTATCCTCCTGAGAAGTTGGGTCATATCAGCTTGTTCCATTAGTAATTGTCTCCCCAATTGTAATCTCCGTGGTTGTTGACGTCTGAGTTATTATTGAAACAGGATAGATTGTCTCATTAGTTGATTCATCCGGAATTGAGTGTTGTTGACTCCTGCGTTGTAATTGCATGATGGTGATGAAGCAATTCAACATTAATGCTTGTTCTAAGCGTCGTTCGATAGGTTGTACAAATGCGTCTAAGAAATATTTCAATCGAAACTTACTTTCATACATCTATTCGTGTATATTTGAAAAGATATATATAACGTACAATGTTGATACATAACTGAGTGCGGGTGTGATTTAGTTTTAAGAATAGGCTTCGAAAGTAAAATGAATAACGTAATTGGTACATGCAGGTTTGGTGCTGCAACATGTCAAATGTTATGTTAAATGTATTCCCTCTTAACACATTTCAAATCATTTTATTATCATGCTAATGTATAATGTTGAAAATTAAATGTTGATCACATGTTGATTATTTCCTCATACGGTTATACACCAAATTACATTGCTGAGTAGTATATTCTTACGTCCGTGTGTAGTTGGAGTATTGGCATCATGAACCAATTAAAAATGTTCATATCTTTTGTTCTGATATGTCATGTGAACAGTTGTGTCGATTTTTTCATAAAAAATACCATATGAAACATCGATATTTACGACAGGTTTAATACCGTTTACGCCATGCCTTCCAGAGAGGAACAATATGTCAATAATTCAATTATGAAGTCATTTTCTCTTTTACAATTTATGATAAAAACTAAATACGGTTTGTTGTTTGGATTCAATATATTGAATGATACAAGTAAATGTATATTTGAACGTCATGTTTAAACTATCAGTTAACCCGGTCTTCAAAACCTTGAGCTTGATGAAATTTATCAGTAAATTTCAATTACATACATTACTTGTAATCTGCAAACTTGAGTCACACATACAACTTTATTTTGTGTTTAAAAACATACCTGGAATTATTCACTTTTAAACACTGAATGGCATGTATTACTTTTATGATTGCTCTTTTACTTTGCATCCGTGCTGACGAAAATGTAACATATATGTGAAAATCATCAATCCGTTATCCCGTATTCTACATTCATATACCACACAATATTTAATATTTTGATACAAATGAGAACCACATGGAGACTTGTTCCGCTCGCATCGACTATTCCCCCGGGAAAAAACCTCTAAGGTGAAGGTAACACATGTTATCAATACGCGAACATGCGGTTTGTTCGGACTGAGACGTAATTGCTGACAAAGCAATTTTAAAAAGCATGCCTCACAGATCAACGGCCTGTCTCATTGCTTCAGTCCATAAAACAGGTAAATTGTGACATCCTGTCATTATATGTATATTTTTACTGAATTTCAATATACGCATAGTAGAAGGCCTCATGTATTATATAGAATGTGTTACGGTAGGCACACAGCCTTCGAGTACAACCATGCACGTAAGTTACATCTATGTTTCAGCACATATATACCAATCAAAGACCATTGAGTCGCGTTCTGAGAAAACTGAGCATTATTCATGTGCGTAAAGTGTCGTTCCATATTAGCCTGTGCAGTCCTCACAGGCTAATCAGAGACGACACTTTCCGCTTTTATGCCATTTCAATTTAAATGAAGTATCTTCTTAACAAAAATCCAATTTAGGCGGAAAGTGTCGTCCCTGATAAGCCTGTGTAAACTGCACAGGCTAATCTGGGACGACACTATACGCACTTGCATTATGCCCAGTTTTCTCAGAACGCGGCTCAATTATTGTTAATATAACGACGGAAAATGACTGTGTTTGAGAATTGTATAGATTTATTTGAATACGTATATTGTTTAAAACATTAACCTTGAATAAAGAAGTAATAAAGGACGTAACGAGTATTTGTTTAAAGGCTTAATTCAACATTTCTGCATTTGATCCCCATCTACGGTATTTAACACGTGTATCTGGAACACCGCTTTTGTCGACTACCGTAGGTATATACGTACACATGTAATTGTAGTACATATCCGTAATACAAAATTACAAGAATAATTAAAATGTGTTGTTTTTTACTTGTGCTAATTTAGGTTATTTTGTAGGTTGATCATTATCCCGCTCACTTAAAGCGACCTAAATAGTATTATAAATAAACCGGACTGTAAATTTACCAAAAACGATAATGGTCTGGGTTATTTTAAGATAATGCGAAAACCAAAGATACACACGAAACCAAACCGCATGCTTAACGTTGTATAAAAACCTGTGTTTGATATTTACCAATGTTGTATTTAATTAGTTTATACATGTATATGCCTGACAATACATTAACGTGTCTTACATGAAACTGATTTAGAGTTAGTTCGGTCCTTTTGTATAATAAATATGGGCCGTGCTCTGTGAAAAAGGGGTTTAATGTACGTAAAGTGTCGTCCCAGATTAGCATGTGCAATCCGCACAGGCAAATCACGTCGAACATTTTCGGCCTAAACTAGATTTTTGCTAAGATAAGACTTTCTTTAAACAGAAAATATCATAAAAGCGGAAAGTGTCGACCATGTTTAGCCTGTGCGGACTGCACAGGTTAATCTGCGACGACAGTTTACGCACATGCATAAAAAACCTTTTCACAGAGCACTGCCCAATTATGTAATATTGATTCAGCTATACATGTAAATCAAGAAAAAATAACTATTTATTTATGAACGCTTTAAACAAGTCGATGGGAAGCGGGAATATGATGGTGGAGTTTTTCTCGGCGGAGATGGAACTCAGCGTCTGGAGGTAGCGCAACTGAAGAGCTGCACTGGAGCTACCCATGACGTCAGCAGCCTCTTTGAGCGCACGGGACGCCTTATGCTCTCCTTCCGCCGCGATAACCTGGAATCAGTTGCTTGACGTATCATTTTCTTTACCTCCCTCCCTCCCTCCCTGCTTCCTTCTCTCCATCCCTCTCTCTCTGTCTCTATCTCCCTCCCTCTCTCCCTCCCTCCCGCCCTCTCTCTCTCTCTCTCGTTTACCTCCTACAAATGTTTATTAAACTCCCTCCCTCCCTCTCTCCCTCCCTCCCTCTAACCCTTTCTCTCTCTCTCTCTTTCTCGTTTACATCATACAAATGTTTATTAAACTCCCTCCCTCCCTCCCTCACTCCCGCATCCCTCCCTCCCTCCCTCTCCTCCCTCTCTCACTCCCTAATCCCTAATCACCTCCCTAAATCCCTCCCTCCCTAAATCTCCTCTCCCTCTCTCCTCTCCCTCTCTCCTAGGAGCTCTCTCTCTTTTCTCTCTCTCTCTTTCCACCTTACTCCTCTCTCTCTCTCTCTTCTCGACCTCTCTCTCTCTCTCTAAGCTCTCTCTCTCTCTCTCTGATCTCCTCCTCTCTCTCTCTCTCTCTCTCTCTCTCTCTCTCTCTCTCTCTCTCTCTCTCTCTCTCTCTCTCTCTCTCTCTCTCTCTCTCTCTCTCTCTCTCTCTCTCTCTCTCTCTCTCTCTCTCTCTCTCTCTCTCTCATCTCTCTCGCTCTCTCTCTCTCTCTCTCTCGTCTCTCTTACGCTCTCTCTCTCTCTCTCTCTTTTCCATAATTTATACAAGCTATGAACGCGAACTTGGATACACGATATTTATTTTAAAGCATTTTCAGAATATGATCATAAAGAACACTGTAAACGACCAACATAATATATGTCATGTTGTAAAACTGTGCCATACCTTTGCTCGAGCCTCCCTGGAAGCCTCCGCCTCTGCCGCCATGGCTCTCTGAAGCTGCACTGGGAGCCGAACGTCCTTACTGCAATGAATTTACATGCTTATACGAAACTTATAATAGACAACTAGACTTAATGCATGTGCGTAAAGTGTCATCCCAGATTTGTGAATGCAAATTACGGACAACGCTTTTCGCCTAGATTGAATTCTCGTTAGAAAAGACTTCCTGTAAAGACAAAAAATACATAAACTCGAAAGTTTCGTTCCTGATTAGCCTGTGAAAACTAGATAGTCTAATCTGGGACGACATTTTAAGCTCAAGCATGAAGCCTATTTTTGCGGGAAAGGGGCTCGTGCCATGGATGAGTGTTTCTCATATAACAACACTGAATGATACAGGAATGGTTGCAAATAGTTCCGTTGCGGATTATATTGAATATAAGACAGAGTTTATATAATACGGGTGTCTCTTCTAGTCGTTCTTCTGTCGTTGCATAATTCCAATGCATATGTTTTAATTCGTCCGCTATGTTTTCTATGCTTTCATCTTCAGGGAATGATAATGCAACTGTTGCTCAACTGTAAATAAATGTTTAGATACTGCTAGACATTTAGTCTATAAATATCAGACAGACAATATAGAGTTCATCATTTGGATGTTAGTTAAAGATGTTTGCATTAAATCAATAGACTATTTGCACCTTAAAGGGACTATGAAAAATAAAAACTGATATGTTCTTTTTTTCCGTTAATGTAATTTACTAAAACTATTAATTTAATCAAATATTAACTTATATAAAGTGTCAGAAATGTTATAATGTATGATTAATTAAACAAATTATTTGCAGATATAATTGTTTTTAATTCCGATATGGTATCTAACTCATAATCATACAATGAAACGACAGTGAACACTGCTTTAACCAACCGTGATATCATACTTGATAATAACCCTTTCCGACCGGCAGATATATAAATAACTCACACTAATGTTGTTAACATGTAAATATGAAAACGGCTAAACAAACAGGCATTTTTAAATTTATTAACTTTCTCGTTATTTTATGTAGCCAATTTTATCCGTATTTTATATACCAATATCATATGTGTCATTTCAGTTTTTAAGAAGTTGCAATTTTTTGGGCCATTTTAATGACAAATTCAATTAAAACATAAAATGATTCTATGCTAGAATCATATTATGGTGGCATTCATTTAATATTTCTACCTGGCATTTTTTACGAAATATGAACACATTTTAAACTAAGCGTTTAAAAGTTTCTCGTAAATGTTTGGATTTTATCGTGAAAAAATTACTGTACAAAAATACATGTATGTTAAGATAATTCACTACTGCATCAGATTATTTGATAGAGTTCGCAAAACTTTAAATAACCTGCTTGATACTTGTCTATATTTCAAGAAAAAAGTTTTAACGAAACATTTAGAAGTAAGCACAAAAGTGTGACCTATTTTCATGGAAGATATATGGCTATCTTACGCAGAAATATGCAAACATAAGAGAAAAGCCGAACTAAGCGAATAGTTGCCTCTGTTAGTTACTTATTCATAATATTCATTACAGGTTCAAAATATTGCATTCGGTGCGTGATGAAAAACATAACTTGAAATACCTTACATTTCTACTCGCTCAACTTTGATTCCCCATCGATCAGTACATTCGTCTAATGAGGACTGAAAATCAAAGCCACTATGATATTGTTTTTATATTTGTAACAATGTATGATACGCGCTTCACATCGTGTTAGTGGCCTTTCTTTGCTTATATGTTATTATTTAATGATATTCAAGTCTACTTTAAAAAATTACGTTTTATGATATACGTTGAATAAATAAATTATAATTTTACTAAAGCCAAATTAAAGATATAGTGCGTGCAAATAGCCTAAGCTATTAAAGTTTGGGTATATTGTTGAGTTCATTACTGCTCATACTGGATTCTAAATCAGTTAGTTGAAAAATATTACGTGTAAACGTACGGGTAAATAAATCTGTATAAGGTTTTTCCAAAATCTTAATAGCAACCTGCATTCCTTGACTGATGCTCTCCCTGTCCGACAAGATCTCCGACATGTTCTTGGTTCCCAGGATGTTGCGCAATGTCGTCTGCGCAAGCAGGCGCGTGCTATGGTGCGCGTTCTCGACGTTAGCAACAGACACGGTCGGGTTGGAAACCCGATAGTACACAACGGCGTCGACGGAAACGGTCACACTATCCTTCGTAAGAACCTGTTAGAAAATTCAAACAACCTGTTGGAAATTCCTTTACCGATTTGGAAAATGCGGAACTCATAGGAATGAATAAGGTTTCGAACTTTTGAGAGTAATATTATTAATAATCACCTCGCTAGTTAAACTGTGTACAATCGTATTTTTATTAATATGTGTAAACTATATACTTTTAGGAACTTTGTAACATTTTTTTTTCGATTAAGTCGTCATTAAATGCTTTTATTTGAGAAATGGACATAACAAATAACAATCGGAACCAGAGAGCTCAATTTTAAAACCAAAATATATAAAAAAAAATTAAAGAAAATCACTAAATATAAAACAGTAAATTATAATATCAATACACAATCCACGTATAGTCACACAATACAACAAAGACAGCAGAATAAATTCAAATTATTTAATCGTTTTGCGTTTGTAACGTATTCAAATTTTATCAATTTCTAATGATGATTATTCATAAATGAACATTCATTTTTAGTAGCACGTCATTCGTGTAATGTCGCTCGACAATGCGCAGGGTACTTTTATTTGGTATCAGTATTCCTATCTTCGAAACTTTATATTTAAAAGCATATAACTGTTACATAGCACGATTAGTTCTAATTGCTGATAGTGATGTATCAAAACAATTTTTTGTTATCAACCACATTTTAATAAAATAAAGATTTTCCTGCTTTGTTTACCACTTATATGGATTGATTAAAAGCGTACATGAACCGAAATTGATTCTTTAGAAAGTCGGATATGGTGTTCAAGCATGGGGTCGTTTTTTTATTTTTAAAGAGTTATAAGTAACTATTAGATTCATGTAATCGACTTTCTCTTGCCAATTAAGGAATCATACTTGCGTTTTGATTACATTTGTGTCCCATTTGCAAACGGGCCGCGCTCTGTGAAAAGGGGGTTTAATGCATGTGCGTTAAATGTCGTACCAGATTAGCCTGTGTAGTCCGCACATGCTAATCAGGGACGACATTTTCCGCTTAAACTGTCTTTTTGCTAAGTAGAGACTTTCTTTAAACAGAAAATATCATAAAAGCGGAAAATCTTGTCCGTGATTATCCTGTGCGGACTTCACAGGCTAATGTGAGACGACACTTTACACACATGCATTTAACCTCATTTTCACAGAGCACGTCCATTAATCCATATTATGTACTTGACTGTTACGTAAATGTGCGTGGTTTGCGGTTGTAATCCTTTGCATTCGAATAATCTGATCATATATGCAGCACATGCAATTATTATATTTTATGACACGGCTATAACACGTATTGCTTTAAGTCTGGCGGTCTAAAAAAAATGAATATATAGATACTATCTCTAGTTGCTGTTCAAACAATCGGCTTATTGGTGTGATAAGGCTAGAAACAACTAAAAATGGTACATGTCAAGCGGGATTGGTGAATCGTTATTTAAGGGTTTTTGTTAATTAACTCTTTAGAGCACTTGCATTGATACTTAGAGGTAACGGACTTACATACGTATCATCTCGTGGCGACACTTTCTGCTGTGTGTTCTTATAACAATGGCGAAAAACCCGTGTATTTTAGCAATTAAACTCAACCAGCGGAACCCATGCAAAGACATGACTTGTACGTACACGCAAACACAAACAGTATCGGCAGTTAAACATTCAAAGGTAACTTCTTATTATTCGGAGAACAAACCTTCTTCTAGAGAGTTAAGGTTATTAATGAAACCGCTAACTATCAAGATTTTATCCTCCTTCTATCCCCTAATAAATAATTGCACCGGTTGTCATTCTTTCTTAAGTATGGATTGCGTTTAAGCAACACTCATAAATCAAGTGCAGATGCCATGCCCTCGAGTTAGTTTAAGAGCTTTGTTTGATTTTCCATTCTGTTGAGAGCAATCGCCGCTAACAAATTCATTTTAATTTTATATGACAACATATGCTTAAACTATGCTGATAGATTTGCATTTCAATAGGAGTAGAGGTGGGTGGTAGTTCTTTTTTTTTACAAACCTAATAGCTGTTAATTGCATATATAATTCGAAACAATAAAGCATGAACGTCACTTTTGCGATAGCAAAAGACTCACTTTTATAAGGAAAATAGCCAAATTACGGTTGATATTACTAAATCAATTATTGCATCTAACTGACTTAATATTCGGGTTGTCGGAATGTGAACATCATTAAGAATGCTCAACATCTGGTGCGCTTTCTTTATTCTTTCGTTTGTTCCTGAATAAAATAAAAAATTAAATTCACTCTACATGTACACATCTGACCATATTGGCCGATTAACAGATGTGCTTGAAAACGACATATACTCATACTATGCTGTAAAGACCATCTCATTTGTCTCCGAATACTTGATTGTTAGTATTTTAGTATATGTTTATTAAACAAATCATTTACGCTCTACACGTGCATAATACTACTTATAATTACTTGCACGAAAATTGAAACTCCAGATATATTATCAGAAAATTTTTTTTTTGTAAATATTCGATGGTATTTAAAGGGATCTTTTCACGGTTTGGCAAATTGACAAAATTGAAAAAAAGTTGTTTCAGATTCGCAAATTTTCGTTTTAGTTATGATATTTGTGAGGAAATAGTATTATTGAACATTTACCATAGTCTAATATAGCCATTATATGCATCTTTTGACGATTTATAAACCTAAAAATTATAAAGCGTTGCAACGCGAAACGATTGAATAATTTGGAGAGTTCTGCTGTTGTCGTTTAAATTTACGAAACTACGAAGATTGCTTTTATAATGTATAAAATACATCATACATTAACACTCGGCAGAATAGCCGAGATGGCTAATGCGTTTTTACTCCAGGACTCCGAAGGTCACTGGTTCGAGCCCCGGTACGAGTTACATTTTTTTTCCTTTTTTAATTTTATTTTTGATTTTTCACTGAAGCTTTTAAGATTCAAAGTTTACGTTTATCAAAATAAAGCATTTAATGACTAACTCCAAAATATGCAAAAATCTGTTAAAAGGCTCCTTTAAGCTGATGAAAGATACATGTTGACTACCAAATACAGGACTTTACATACAACATAATATTAAACATTTTAAATAAATTGTTAAAAAGAGAATTATGACAAAAGGAAAATAATGTATGCTGTGACTAGGCTATATAATGTTCAAACATACATGTATAGTTGTATATATTGATACGAAACCTTTCTGGTAAAAACAGCATCCATTAATTCATATACTATGTCATAAAATCGTTTTTGCTCAAGAGCTATGTTTGATTTCTCGTGTTTTCCTTTTCCCCGGAGACAGATTGTCGTCAACGTAAAGAGTCCAATTCGCCTAGACGTATAATGGCAAGAAATGTATATAATGTGGCTTTGAATGATTTTTTAAGGCATGGCAAAATACAACGGGGAATTCACGGTACTAGCGTTTTAAGGCCACAAAGACATTTGCGTGTCAGATTCTTTATTTCTTTATTTCTTGCATTTATTCGCAGAATGTTTTTTTTCTGAAACTAAATTTATTATGAACATTTGCATTACTTTTTTATTGATTCATAGTTCTATAATAAGTTTGAGAATTGAAACCACATATTTTGTGAATATAGATTGATGTGCTTAAATGAATATGCAAACATCCCAAGTTAAACATTCAAAACGTTTAACCTATGTTAACCTTTGTTGGGACTATATAGTTAAGTTTGGAAACATGCTTAAATGACATGAAACAAATGCGCAAACTAGTAATCAGTTAATATCAAAGAACCCTACTTTAAAATAATATCTTTATATTTTTAAAGAAAAACATTACTAGCATACTGCATCTTTCGCAAATATTAAGAATGCCTACGTTTTTAAAAGAAAAAAACTTGTAAGTATTTTATTTAGAAAGAAAGATTGCAAAATAATGTTCCTTTGTATATCTCATTAAAGTTTGTAATAATCACGTTGACGCGTAAATAAAAGTTATAATACAAACACGATAACGATTGATGCAATGCATCAAAGGGCGTCGGAAATTTCAGTGTAAAAGGCACTCAATGAAGTTACATGGAACGATTTGTTTTCCATTGTAAATATTAATATATTGGCAGATTATTTTAAACAAAATAGAAAAAGATACTGGTATAACGATTATCTATGATTTTGTGTTATAACCCCCAAACAACCATTATCTATGATGTTGTGTTATAACCCCCAAATAACCATTATCTATGATTTTATGTTGTAACCCCCAAATATTTCATAGTTCATTTATTTACATTGGTTTCCTTTTTTACTGGCATCCGTGTGCAGTTAATGGAACAGAACTGTGTAGGTTTTAACAAATCTGCGTCATCTTGTAAGCGTAATTTCATATTTTTCTCAACTTCAAGGGGAGATGATTCTGAACTTACTCTTACGTTGCTCATTTACGATAGGGGTTGAGTACTCATTGATATGAAAATCATGTAAAAGTTTTAATGTGTTTACGAACCCCCCACCCTCTCACACATATAGTTCATGGGCATAATAAATTTAAAAAAAAATGTTTACAATAAAACAACATATCTTTTTAAACTAAAATGTCTACATCAAAACATAAAGTTAACATACTAGAACACAAATAAAATAATCTGATTATACTGGGGCTCGAAACTTGGGCCTGTCACTTGTGAAGCGAGCGTGTAACCACTGCACTACGGAACCGCTTGAACAATCACCTTCTAACTAAGATATTAATAAGCTATTAAAAGTCGGTTTAAACGTAAACCCGGAAGTTTAAACGCTGGATAGTGAGCGGGATTAACAGTCCATACCAAAGGGTCCATACCAAAGGGTCCATACCACTGGTAAGATACGGGTCAGGCCTGCGGCCTTCTATATGTGGTTCTTAAAAAAACCTGTAGGAGGACTTGATAGTAATGGGACTGGGGTGCTGTGATGGTGCTCATTGATGGGTGCTGTGATGGTGCTCATTGATAAACGGCTGCTTCCTTTATCAAGACTCATTATTACAATTAATAATACGTCTTGTGCTTCGCGCTCTATAGCGCCTTTATTAGTAACTAGGTGGTTGCTAGGATTATGGTACAAACAAGTTTTGTTTTTATACAAAACCAGAAAGTTTCACCGGTTCGCGTATTTGTCCAGTCCCTGTGATCTTTTATTATTGCCCAGTCCCTGTGATCAGTTATTAATGAAAACAATTAGCTTTGCATTATTGGCAATAATTGTTGTAGTAAATGTAATAGACACAAATGTAGTACTTATTTACACTAATTTACGCAAACAATCACCACTATGCAAGATATTCTGACGACAAAAATATATACATTGATCCGTAAAATAACTTTTCCTCCCATAAGCGAAAACAAAACGTATTACATACTTGTCGCCGCACTACAGTGCGACGCCAATAAAGACTATGACTTGTAATTCTGAAGTAAATTAAAGCATCATAGAGTATTACCCGTCTATTGCAGGTTTTCAAAATGTCGCTGCGCATATCTAGTTTTAAAACGGATGCAGACTGATATAATAATGGATTTAACGAAATAAGACCCCAGTAAAGCGCATCAGCTCATGACGGGTGTTTTCGTTTGTCACTAATCGAAAAGTTTTGACATAGTTTAACCCATTTATATCTAGTGGACTCTCCCATCCTTCTAAAGTGGTTCAATTTATTTCTAAAATTAGGGATGTCTAGTATATGTATTTTTTATTTAGAATATTTTTTACAGACATTCATTTAAGCAAACAGCGTAGACCCATCATGCGGCGTCTCATCTGGGTCTACGCTGTTTGCCAAGGCCTTTTTTCTAGACGCGAGGCATAAATGGGTTAAATGGGTGTAAAACGAGGAAACGGGGATAATTTATTTTAAAATATCATTTCATTCTGTTCTGTTGAAGTACATGTTTATTTTAGTTTTGTTTTGCATAATAAAAAATTAATACAGCACTTAATTGTATACAGTATACAGAAACCAGACGACAGTAAATGACCAGAATGAAGTAATAACATCATCTAAAACTATACGTGGGAATTTGAATGTGACATCATTTAAGAATTACTCATTTTTAATATCCAACATTGGATTTGTGTTTCTTGCCGCTAAAATGTTAGTGAAAATAATCTAATGGCGAAAAAAGCGCTTAATAAGTACACGTATGCTTTACAAAACACTACACACCCCTTATCAATACATGTTATAGTAACTTACCTCCTGTGGTGGCACATCAAATGAAACTGTGCGGAGATCAATTTTTGTGTAGCTTTCGATGCAGGGAATTATGAAGAAGATACCTAAAAGAGACAAAAATTGTAAGAAAATAATTTTTTACAATACGTTTTTTAGTTTAAAACAATTATTGCATGTATATATATATATGGATGCGTACCTGGTCCTTTTGCACCACCTAATGGTAAACGCCCAAGTCTGAATATCACGGCTCTCTCATATTCCTGCACAACCTAGACAGACGAAAATAATATAATGAAACCAGATTCAGTATATTGTTTTTAACCCTTTACCCTAAGAAACGTGTTTTTGATGCATTTTTAGTTCCTCAAAAAGTTCAATTTAATTACTAGATTCAAATTTTAAAAGTTTCATATTCGACCTTAAGATACTAATTAGCAGCAAACAGCATGATACCTGTACAGACTGCGAGTGACTCGCAGGCTGTTCTGCTTTTATGCTGTTTGCACACAGGCATTTTTACTTTGCTTCTGAGTGGAAAAGGGTAAATCAATGATTTAAACAATAGCTTACTGGTCACATATTTCAGGCAGAAATGAAGAATAAACTTTCGGAGTAAGACAGAAACAATGCAATATTTACCTTCGAAAGTTCACATGTTAACGCATATAATCAGATTTATTGTATTCAATCTTTAGATCGACAATTCGATTTCGTTATGTGACCATAGTAGTGAACAAATGTATATGAAAACCAACACTGAAACTATTACGAAGACGGGATAAGCATTACTATTGAATATAATAAACCATTCTGTTTTGACAACATCCATGAATTCATATACAATGTCATAAAATCGTTTAAGCTCAAGAGCTCAGTTTGATTTGTTATTGTCTTATGTTCCCGGGAGAGCGATAGTCGTCAACGGAATGGTCCAGTTGTTCTCGACGTAAAATAACAAAATATCTGTATGTTATTATACTGACATAAATGTTTTGGATGCATGGAAATACACACCACGATTATGAGGTCCACAAACTCACGTACGTTCCAGATTCCCTGCATGTATTTGCAAATAGAACATATCTGAATTTTTTTACTGAGGGCATACAACTTACTTTTATATTATTGATATAGATATCGATAATAAGTTTTAGAATTTATGTCTCATGTTAAGTGCATCTGATTTAATGCGCTGTACTTAATAGGCGAATTAAAACGACACGAATGGTTCAATCTCTGTTTCTCAGGAAGAGATGTATTAACACAGGAAACACTAGTATTTAACCATAAGAAGTTACACAGGACATATTTAAAGGTCGGGGATACATCATTAATGATTGGATCACCATTTCTATTGATACGCATGTTTAGGTTACCTTGATACACAGAACGAGGGAGAAGGGCAAGGTAACCACGATGAGGAACAGCGAGAAAGCGTAGAGAAGCCATCCACAGCAGCCGGCACCGTCTGTGTTATCATCCGCTGAAAATAGTATGGTAAGTAATATTTCAGGGAAAGGCGACCACGCTGTGAAGCAGGAAGAAAACTTATAGAAGTCAATGACAGCAGCCGACAATGCCAGTGTATCGTGTTCTGAGACGGTAAAGGCAATAAACAAGTGAAATATGTAAAAGCTAATCACAACAACGATAAAGCATGGAGAACCCCAGCAGCTTGTGCAATATGTGATATCATGCCCTAACAATATGGTAAACAATAAGGGTATTAAGATCATAATTTGAAGAATTTAACGAGGGCAAGAAGAAGCCAATTACAGCCGCCGACCACGTCGATGGTATCGTCTGTCTAACTTTAAAAAAGATCACAGTGACCACGATGATAAGCAGAGGGAATAATTACTGTTCGGCAATGTCTGTGGTCTCAGTTGCTACCCAATTTGCGGTAAACAATTAATAATTACTTTACAATAAGTAGATATCTCTCACTAATAAAAGTAATAGTAGAATTGACAAATTTCATGCATAACGTTTGCATGGCAGGCTTACGCTAAAAACTACACTGCAAAAAATAAATAGAAACAAAATAACATTTGCGTTATACTTAAAATAGCATTGTATAATAAATTGATATTTTTCTTCCAATGCTTTATATAAAACTATTTTAGTTGGATCCGAAAGAAACCTAGAATAAATATAAACAATAGCTGATCATCTTAAGTGCTTTTCTAGACATATGTTACAAGCCATTACTGTTGTAAACAAGTTACTTCCGTGATTTTGAATGTTACCGCCCGACGCAACTCATCATTCTCTCAGACGCATTAATTGGCTATTCCGAAACCAATAAATTGGAAACGACGGCAGAAATTTCTGTTTAAATCATGCTAACTATTTACACGTGGTAGACACAATTGCTTGCAATTAGGCAAATGAAATAAAAATAGTAATATTTGTTATAGTTTAGACTCTATGAATCTATGAAAGTCGTTTTAGCTCCACTGGCCAAAGGCTACCAAATTTGCTATGTAGTGACATCTTATAGTTTTCTACTAAGTTTGTTCAAACTATGCCCCTGGGGTCAAATTTGAACCTGCCCCGGGGGATTAAAAAATAGAACATTTGCTAATATAAGGCCTACTTTGTGCAAACTTTAAAAATCTTTTTGACCATAACCATTGGGCCTAGGGCTACCAAATTTGGTATGTAGTGACATCTTATAGTCCTTTACCAAGTTTGTTCAAATTATGCCCCTGGGGTCACATTTGACCCTGCCCCAGGGGGTCAAAAAATTGAACATTTGCTTATATAAGGCCTATTTTGTGAAAACTTTAAAAATCTTCTTGTCCATAACCATTGGGCCAAGGGCTACCAAATTTGGTATGTAGTGACATCTTATTGTCCTCTACCAAGTTTGTTCCCTGGGATCAAATTTGAACGTTCCCCAGGGGTCACAAAATTGAACATATGCTTATATTGGGCCCATTTTGTGCAAACTATAAAAATCTTCTTGTCCATAACCATTGGGCCTATTTCTATCAAATTTGGTAGGTAGTGACATCTACTAGTTCTCTACTTAGTTTTTTTCAAATTATGCCCCTGGGAACAAATTTGACCTTGCCCCAGGGGTCACAAAAATGAACATATGCTTAAATAAGGCCTATTTTGTGCAAACTTCAAAAATCTTCTTGTTCTTAATTATAGAGCCTAGGGCTACTTAATTGTATGTTGTGATATCTAATAGTTCTCTACCAAATTTGTTCAAATTATTCCCCTGGGCTCAAATTTGACCCTGTCCCGGGAGGTCACAAAACTGAACATATGACGTTTACTGCGGCCGTGTGGCTGTGACCAACAACAAGAACAACATCTTGTAAAAATGAGATAAAACCATGTCATTTAGTGCCATTTTAGATCAGATGGTGACTGCTTACAAAGGAATTGAAGTAAGAACATGTGTTCTGAATGTTTTTCTTATAAACTGAAAAAAGTCGGGATATATTTAAATATGTCGAAAGTGACCATATATCCGGATAAAAAATTCGGATGACATGTTTATTTAATGTCTTTTTTGTAGTGTTTAAACCAGTTTAATAATATCTTATTGATTTTAAAACACAACTTCCATGAACATAATTGTTTCCAGAAAAGTCAAGATATGATACTGCATTGTAAACTCAAACTTTGTATCCAAGAGGTGTTAATGAAGTGCAATGTTCTTAACTATCGTATATGCTGCTTTTTAATAACTAATGATTCATTGTTCCATTTGTGAATTGTGACTCATGAATTGTGGAGATATGATTGTCAATTGCTCAACGATCCATATAAATTTCTGATCATTTTATAATTTTCTTTATTTTATGATAAAGTTATGAATTGATCTTAGAAGTCAAATGTATTACTTAATTAAATACATTTATAAATATAAGAAATAATCTTTAGATGATCATAATATTCTCAGGCCTGTTGGTCTAAGGGATATGTGGGTTGTTAATTGTATGTATGCCCCTCTTCGAAGAAGAGGGTGTTAATTGTTTTGCACATGTCGGTCCGTCCGTCGTCCGTATGTCCGTCCACCAGATGGTTTCTGGATGATAACTCAAGAACGCTTAGGCCTAGGATCATGACACTTCAAAGGTATATTGATCATGACTCGCAGATGACCCCTGTTGATTTTGAGGTCACTAGGTGAAAGGTCAAGGTCACGGTGACCCGAAATAGTAAAATGTTTTCCGGATCATAACTCAAGAACGCTTATGCCTATGATCATGAAACTTCATAGGTACATTGATCATGACTCGCAGATGACCCCTATTGATTTTCAGGTCACTAGATCAAAGGTCAAGGTCACGGTGACCGGAAATAGTATAATGGTTTCCGGATGATAACTCAAGAACGTTTTATGCCTAGGATCATGAAACTTCATAGGTGCATTGATCATGATTCGCAGATGACCCCTATTGATTCTCAGATGAAAGGTCAATGTCACTGTGACCCGAAATAGTAAAATGTTTTCTGGATGATAACTCAAGAACGCTTATTCCTAGGATCATGAAACTTCATAGGTACATGTATCATGACTTGCAGATTTTCCCTATTGATTTTCAGGTCACTAGGTCAAAGGTCACGGTGACTCAACTTAGAAAAATGGTTTCCCGATTATAACTTAAGAACGCTTACGCCTAGGATCATGAAACTTCATAGGTACATTTATCATGACTCGCAGATGACGCCTATTGACTTTCAGGTCACTAGGTCAAAGACCAAGGTCACGGTGACTTCACACAGTAAAATGGTTTCCGGATGATAACTCAAGAAAGCTTACGCCTAGGATCATGAAACTTCATAGGTACATTAATCATGACTCACAGATGGACCCCTATTGATGTTCAGGTCACTAGGTCAAAGGTCAAGGTCACAGTGCCACAAAACGTATCCACTCAATGGCTGCCACTACAACTGACAGCCCATATGGGGGGGGCAGTGCTCCAGTTGGGCCTAAATCGAAGGGCGCCGCGCCCTGCCCTCCCGAACCTCCGCCCTGCCGCCCCGAACCTCCGCCCTGCCCCCCCTCCCCCCACCCCCCCCCAAAAAAAAACTTTTTTTTTCTTTACATATGATTATTAAAATCTCTTATTACATTGTAATTACTTTAATCCTCATTGTAGACATTATATTTGAATGGTTTAATAATAATGGGAATAATACAATTATTTATAACATATAAATTAACATGCAATAGGAAGCATTTCAGAAACACCCACGCGCCCTTTTCACAAAATACTGCGCGTCGAAAGTGCCCTTTTGACAAAATACTGCGCGTCAAAAGTGCCCTTTTGAATAATTAGCCCCCTGCCCTTTTCAAATCCTAGCTGGAGCACTGGGGGGGGGGGCATGCATGTTTTACAAACAGCCCTTGTTTGAGATGATTCTTTACAGAGAAAGATGCTACTATTGTATTTGTTTTTAAGTTGTGAAAGGCTCTAAGAAGGAACCAGAGATTATTAACCCTTTACAAAACACCAACAGGATTTTAAGGGTTTATAGCTGACGACTTTATAAATAATTATGATAAAATGAGAAATTGCTCAAGATGAGCAATTTTTCCTTTTATCACAATTATTTCTACCCTACTTGAATTTTTCCTTAATATTCCATTACAATTTAATTGTCATCTGCAACCTTTTTCAAATTGGGAAAGTCCAAAATGTGTCGTTTGGTAAAGGGTTAAGGCATTTTGATTCCTACGGGTCTTGTAAATCTGTTTCAAATCAAATGTGTATATTTGATCTTCAGCATCTAAAAATATGTGAAATAGAAAGAACGACAATATCTTTTGGAGAGATAAATGTACCTACGTTATAAGCAATGGGACTGTGCTTTAAAGGAACAATTCCCGGGCTTTTTAGTCTGTTTAGTTAACACGGTAGTAACTTTTTCCATATATAAAAATGCTCACCCTTCCAACTTTAAGCGCCCAGTGGGACGAGGGATAGACAGAGAAAGTCACATGCTTGAGTACATTTCAATCCATGGGCATTGCGCGTTTTTTTTCGCATAAAAAACAGTGGAGCGATACAGGGCCATCATGGCCCTCTTGTTTAAATACCATTACGTGAGAATGATACGTTGCGATCGTGTTCGTACAGCGTAAAAAATACAACACGTTTATACTGTTAAATTCAAAATTAAGCATTACACAGTTAAATCATATATTTTGTTATGTTTTTGGATGTCTTTCGATAAAGAAGATCTGCCAATCGCTCTATTTGTTGATTGCCTTTTATCGCTAAGTTTAGTTTGTTTCATACAGTTTAAGTTTTATTGAGTAGATTTATCAATATACTACTCTAAGACTATTGAATCTAGTATTTTTACTACTGTCCCGTACATTGATTTTCCCATTTTAATCGTTTGAACAAAAAAGCTCTGATTTAAATATTGAGCTTATGATTGGTTTTTGAATTTCTTAAAATGAAAACGATATAGAAAATAGTCTGCTTTATCACATGTTATAGTTCAGTTGATTCAGTTGATTGATACGGACGAAATAGTATTGACCATTAATTTTACTACACCACGCTCACTTTAAACTGACTATTAGCTATGCATGACAACATGTCTAGATAAATAAATATTGCTAGTCTTCACCATATAATAGCTATCAACATTTAGCGATCATGTAAATAATATCTTAAAGAGAATTAAACATTTGTTTGTGAAGTGTCGATTATTGTCGACAAATACAAATATACATCCATTTATAATCATTATTATAACATAGTTTCAATATTAAGCACAAGTACCTTGTCGTGTGTGATGAACAGAATCCGTGTGACCAAAGGAATGACGTATTTAACTTCCACGTGATTTGCACAATTAAGATTCGTTACATCATGTGATTATAGGTGCCAATAGGAGATGTGAATGTGGAAAATTTTCTATTTATGTGCCAATAAAAACTACAAGTGTCGTCCTGTCATTTGTTTTGTTAATATTGCTACTTCGAAGTTCTGGTTGAAAATGAAATGCGTCCAGCAATTTAGCTTAGATGATTAAATGGTATTGTTACTTTTCCATGACAGTTTAATATTCAATTTAATTGTTCCTATACTTGGCTGCCATACCTTTGCTTTTTTCAGTCATAACATTGATTTCATGGACATACCTTACTGACATCAAATGCATCCGGCCAATGAAAGACATGTGACAAACATGACTTATGTACATTACAAATTAATTACAATTTCTTATTTATAATAAAAAAATATATTAAATAAGTGAAACCGTGAGAATATTAGTATATATTTACCCCCGATGACCAAGTCCTCAGTGCCAAGGGAATATCCGCCCGTATGCCTGTTGTTCATGTCAAAATGTATTCGATGCAATCCAATTTATCTAGCGTATTTTAATATTTTGATGGACACATTAGTAATCATACATCATTTCAAGTGCACAATCTTCCAAATATCCTTTACTTCATATGTTAACATAAAAATACGCACAAGTAAACCGTTCAGCTACAATTAATGCACTACTGCGATTTGTTTTCTCTTATATCTTATGCCGTTTATCAAAGTATGTTTCTCTAAAATATTGGAAATAAGCTATCCCGACCATGCATGTGCACACACGAATGTATCTTGTCTTTGACGCATCGTCAAAGATATTTGGAGAACACGCGTGTGGGCTGGAACGTTTCAAGTATGTATCCGATCAATACGCTTTCTGATTCTGATGGCGTGTGACGATGTATTTGCCTTAGAGTCTTAGAGGCATAAAAAAACTATTCTGTGTTTTTTTGCATTGCATAACCAACAATTATTCTCAGAATAACACTATTCTTAGTACAGTCTTGTTATTTATTCATTGCATACCACCATTTATATAAATGACTTTGTGAAAAAACACTATATGCATACTAAGAATGTTAAAAGAAATCGATGTTGTTCAGATTGCGTTTAGCCCGATTCATGTATATATTTCGTTGCAGCGATGGCAAAATGGTTGCACCCCGTTTGCTTTTCTTGATCATTTGTACCATATAAGCCTACAAGAATCGAACAGTTGCAAACTAGAATCGTTGAATATCCCGTATATCAAAATAAGGTGAAACAATAGTTGTGCCTTGGAGATTTTCGTCTAATACTCGACCAGAAACAGATTTAGAAACTTTATGGAAACACTTGCTAAAAGTGCAATATTTCAAATAGAAAAGATAACGCTGATATCGTAGAATTGGTGTATCATCAGTTCATACGTGCCACTTTTTAATTCAATCAATGAGAAATAAACAAACAAACAAATATGTCCAATAATTACACAATTCAGCAAAACAAATATATATAAGACCAACGGTTTTTCCCTGATTGCCAAGATAAGATTGACATGACTGTCAAGAATTATTGCCAAGTCGTTTAGTAATTCAGAAACACCAGGATTCATTGTTCAACGGGGATATATTTAGCACAAACAATTTTACAACTATGCTCAGATGACTTTTGTTTTTCAATCTGAACAAATTTAAAAACAATGCGTACACTTAAGACAGTGTTAATTACAAGAGTAGTGATCTTAATAATTCCGTAAGCGAATTGATGTTATAATCAATCCTCATAACGATCGTATTACTCGGGTAAACACTCCGACAAGTATTTTCAACAGAGTAATTATGTTTTTGCAAGATATATTGAACAAAAACAATTGAGTAGATTAGTCATTATGAATCAAATTAATCAAGTTTAACGGTCCGTTTTTTATTGTTCGGTTAATGTCACAGACCCAAGCATTCACTGCCTAGTTTCTGTTGTTAGCGAATGCCTCGGCTATGTTTGTCACGTCATGTAAACCTGTGTACATTTGCTCTGAACGTGTTTTTCATTTACCACGGGTATCTTCCAAGAAAATAATTTGGAAGACTGGGACTGTACGTATACAATTTAAACAAGCGTTAAAATACATACAAGCATTTTTACGTTTTTCTGTGTTGAGTGCGTGAAACCGTTGCCAGTTATATTATCTACCGACATTTCTTATGTTAACTGTTAAGAATTTGTCCCGCTTATTACGACAAACAATTGTGTCCTTGTAAAAAATAAGAAACAATTTCGGATAAGTACGGTTTCTAAGATTCTGAATTGTATTACACGCAGGGTTAACATACTTTAGAAGTAAGATTTCGGACACTTATTGTGTAAAACGTTTGCCATTATGGCTTATTTATCAAACTGTCGGAAAGATTTTAATAACAGATGTTTTCTTTATGCCATCTCTTCGATTTACTGCTAATTAATAGACGGACATACGTTGCGCCGTCGTTCTGTATAAGTTAGGTTCTTTTGTCACCATTACAGTGAAACTATTTTATTGGAATTTAAACAATAAGTAATCCATAATTGGTCGATACAATCCTTGATGTATATGCAGGTCAATTATAAATGCTAATTATATTTGACAACTAAGGAAACCATAATGAAAGAACCTATTGACAACGTATTCGTTGATTAACTCTTTCGTAGAAGTATTTAATTGGCAATTACTAACTGCAGTCTATGCATGGAAGCCATTTATGTAAATGTTTTGTTATTTGATTTTATATAATTTTAATAAATTTAAATAATAATGTTTATTCGCTCAAGAATAAACTGTCTTATTCAACGCAAACGCTATTTTCCTAAGGGATCGCCGAAACATAAACCCCAATTTTATAACCCATCCTACCCAGTCTACTCTTACATATAGACTCGTCCACTAAGTATAAAACCACTGCCCGTGCAAATTGACGCTCTTTTACTAGCTTGTCGCATCACAGGGTAGGTCGCGCTATGGTTTACAAGTTAACATTTAAAGCCACGTGGTTTCATAAATTTGTCTTTAACTCTTTCTTTTCAACGGAGAACGTATTTAATTATAGACACGTGTATCTTGTTAGCTTATTTACATTTAAAATATAACATTCAGTATATATTTTGGCGAAAATATTACATATTTTGCATTTTTAGAATTCGGTTACACCGACCACGTTGTTTCATGAATTTAAATGGAGAACTTGTATAATTATGAGCAGTTGTATCACTTTAGTAATTTAGTGAAATGTATATGTAAAACATAAAAATCATTATCAATTCTGGGAAAAGATATTGCATAAGTGTTTTTGTGTTGTTGTTGTATTTTTTTTAATTAAGAAAGACCGACCACGTGATGGTATACTTCTCAAAATTGTGTTTTGTAAATTTTCATATTAAGTTATCGTGAATTATTTGACAAAGCCTTATTCTTAGATATTTTATGTTTGCATTAAGGTTCATGTAGAGGCTTCATTTTGAAAAATGTGGGACCCCTAGCATTGAACTCAAAATTGCTACCAATTTTGTACATCAACGTATCATAACATTCACAAAATCAATCAAAATACAAAGCGATTTTAACACTAAAATATACATTATTTTCAAAAATCTGAATCATGTTTATTCCACGTATTTCGGCGGAAAATTATATAACTAGTGAATAATATCGACATTGACGAGGGCAAGTTACGCTTAAATAGTAAAATAAGTTGATATATCAAAACTCGAACACATATCATTTCATCACCATGGGGGCAGCCATTTTTAAATTAATAAAATAGAAAGAAACATGCTAAAAACTCACTCATCGCCTAATTGACATTCCAAACGGTTGACGATGACAAATGCATTGGATTGTAATCTTTCCGTTGATGTTTGCAAACTGCACGATCAGACCTCATAAACACTTAAAATAATAACTATGTAAGAAGCATTTCACCAATGTTTACAATCGTTGTCGAATCACATGTACTTTATTATTGCGCATAAAATTGTACGCTTACAGACTGACAGAAAGATCGATACGTTACTCCGTTCAATTCATCACGGTATACTATTCTATTGATAATATATAATAATACATCGCTTTAACAATCTAAAAGTAGAAATAATTCTTTTAAACGGAATTTTTAATAACGAAAGTGAAAACAACGGAAGTTGGATGGACATTCTGTGAGATGCACTTCGGCTCCAAAAAAAACAATACAAATTAACTAAAAAAGACGTGTGGGGGACAATTTTCAGCTGGAAAATATTTGAAATAGGGTAAGTGATGATATCTCTACGTGGTCATTACTGTTATTTAGTGCGATCTCTTGCTGATTAATGTTAATAGTTGTTTTACTAGTTGCCACCCAACTGTCAAAATAAGTATGTGTTATCTCAGGTATGTGTATACACATACCCGGTTTTCTCACCACTGCACGTGGTTTCGAGCGATTTGTTTTGCACGTTTTTCTACGGATCACAGCGATGGCCACGCTTTCAAATGGGTAGAAGGAATCGAAATATAAAATCAATCGTTTTACCAATTTCTTTATATTCCTTTACAAATTTATATATCGTCTGCAATCTATTTTAATTTGAGATGGTTTAAAATTTGCAATTTGGTTGAGAGGTAAATAACAAAATTGTTAAGCCTTTGAAATAGAGTTATGACTCTTATTATCCACCATACCTGGATTTTTAAAAAGTAGTTACGTTTTAGTTATTTTTAGAACTATGTGTAGGATATTTATCCAAAAAAGGCAGTTGAATAAAAACTCATTTGTTGTTTTATGACAATAATTTTCTGTGAAATGTTGCTAACTTGACCTTGTTTATGTATATAGCTTTGTATTTATTCAACTTAAGGTAGTGCATATCCTTCCTAACTTTAGATTGAGATTTTGTAAATTAGTGTAAAAAAGTATTGGTTTTAAACCAAAATATGAAAAAAGCACACAAATATCGAATGTCAAAAATGTGTTTATGTTATTCTATCCGTCTTTAGCTTTAAAATGATATATAGTTTGACCATATTGTACCACATTCAATGAAGAAAAACCAAAGCGAAGTTTTAATGAATTCTATCCCCCCCCCCCCCCCCATGAACCTTAATTTGAAGTTATGGTCTAATCATTGTTCTCTATCCGATTGTATTAACACAACTATTTGTATTGTTAGCTTATCTATTTTTTGAAAAAAAATTATGAGCTATTGTCATCACCTTGGCGTCGGCGTCGGCGTCTGTGTCGGCGTTGGCGTCCGGTTAAGTTTGGCGTTTAGGTCCACTTTTCTCAGAAAGTATCAATGCTATTGCATTCAAACTTGGTACACTTACTTACTATCATGAGGGGACTGGACAGGCAAAGTTAGATAACTCTGGCGTGCATTTTGACAGAATTATGTGCCCTTTTTATACTTTAAAAATTGAAAATTTTGGTTAAGTTTTGTGTTTAGGTCCATTTTATTCCGTAAGTATCAAAGCTATTGCTTTGATACTTGCAACACTTACTAACTATCATAAGGGGACTGTGCAGGCAAAGTAATGTAACTCTGACTGGCATTTTTACAGAATTATGTGCTCTTTTTATACTTAGAAAATTGAAAATTTGTTTAAGTTTTGTGTTTAGGTCCACTTTATTCCTACAGTATCAAAGCTATTGCTTTCATACTTGCAACACTTATTAACTATCATAAGGGGACTGTGCAGGCAAAGTTATGTAACTCAGACTGGCATTTGGACGGAATTATGGGCCCTTCATACTTAGAAAATTGAAAAGTTTTGTGTTTTGGTCCACTTTACCCCTAAAGTATCATAGATATTGCTTTCATACTTGGAACACTCGCAAACTATCATAAGGGTACAGTAAAAGGACAAGTTGCATAACTCTGGTTGTCATTTTTACGGAATTATGGCCCTTTTTGACTTAGTAACTTTGAATATATGGTAAAATTTTGTGTTTCTATCCACTTTACTTCTTAAGTATCAAGGCTATTGCTTTCAAACTTCAAATACTTTCATGCTATCATGAGGTTACTGTACCTGGCAAGTTGACCTTTGAATGACCTTGACTCTCAAGGTCAAATTATAAAATTTTGCTAAAATTGCCATAACTTCTTTATTTATGATTAGATTTGATTGATACTTTGACAAAACTACTTTTACCTGACATACAACAATAGACTCCACCCAAACTATCCCCCGTGCCCTCCCCTCCTCCCCCTTTCCTAATTTTTGATCATCTCACAAATGACCACCACACCCTCACACTATACCCCCCCCCCTCCCCACCTCCATTTTTTTAAACGGTTAAAAAACACAAATATTTTTTTTTAATTTTATGTTTGAAATACCGTCCAACCATCGCACCCAAGAATCCCCCCCTCCCCCCCCCCCGAATTTTATATATTTTTTTGCATTTTTTTCGCATTTTTGGAAAATAATGTAATAAATGTCCACACCCCCACACTATACACCCCTCTTCACTCCACCCCTCCCTGCTTTGTGATTGAAAATGAGAGTCCCTTCACCTTTAAAAAGAAAATAGATGAGCGGTCTGCACCCGCTAGGCGGTGCTCTTGTTTTATATTGCCACCACGGGTCGAAAGATGTCTTTTAAAGGAAGCGCTGTCGTCTCAAGCCATGGGCACGGAGAATAGACATGAAACCGAACCGGAGGTAACGGCGTCGGTTATATAAAACGAAATGTGGACTCGTCTGAGCGGATTTTCAGGTCGGTTAAACATGTTGTTTTATTTATCATTACAGACGAGACAAACATTTTAAACGGAGAATTTGTTTCCTAGGTGTCTCTTTAACAAATATGCCTAGAAATAACGCAGCAAATAGTCTGTAATAGAGAAATTATTGGGTGCGCTTCCGGCGTCATTTAAGACATTGAACGTGTAGACGTTTGGTTTAACGTGTTAATGATTTATATGGCGATACAACGTACAACTTATGGAAGTAGAAACAATAATTTTATCTTTATTTTGTTTATGGGCAGTCACGCTAAGAAATTACAAGAAATATTTTCAAGAAAGATCAACGGAATTAGACGTTGATTTGTTTTGGTGAAAGATAATCATTTAAAACAAAGATCGCATTACCCTTTCTATATGCGCAATTCATAATTGCATCACGAAGAATGAAAATTGTGTAATGCTAAAATCACAAATAGTAGGTCAATTTAATAACCTGTTTACAATCGAATCGGCTGACAAGGTCGCGTCATTCTCGTGCAAAGCGTGGGTTTTAATACTTGATTGCTGTATAAAAACATCGAGGTGCAGAGAACGTTGAGATCTTTAGTTTAAAGTGATGTTGTGGGCGTCTGTCAGTTGGTAGGTGTCTGTCGCGGCCGTTGTTTGTTTTTTGTGTTTCGCTTCATATGCGCTTGTGTTTGTTAGTGCGGCATCGGCATGTCAGGGCGGTGTCCCGGGGGGAGAGGAATAATGCATTTGAACATCGGCCTTGCTTTCGGTTTGACAACTGGCGACAGCAATAATTCGATTTACTATGTGAATCTAAATTTGCTTTTGGTACGGATTCGTTCGTGCGACGCGGGGACGCTGTTTTGTTTTGCGGATCATTTCGGATTGGGGACTCGCCGGCGAGGTCATGTGGAATATCGAATATAGTATGTGTGTTTTTTTTGTTGTTTTTTTTTTGTTTTTTTATGAAGGGCTGGAGGCGGGATGAGTTGCGGATGGTTGGTCGGTGGCCATGTTTTGGCTTGCTCTTTTGGCCTGGTGGTTCTTTTAATCCCAATTCAACAGTGAGAAATGCCCATAATATTTCTTTGGATACACAAAGTGCGCCGAGCGCCATTCCACAATAGTGTCAACACATTAATTCTGTAATAAATTAATTACGGACTAGCTGTAAGAGCGCATAAATCATATCAGCGTAAATAAGAAATGTTTGAAGCGATCTTTCAAATCACGAATACTATTCCCGAATATATTTTTTATTAAATTATATCAGTCAATAAAATTTCCGAATATATTGCTTTTATAATCCGTCAATACGCTCATCCAACAGTAAGGCAACACAAAATAAACAACTTCCATTGCTATACGCGAAAATGCATAGTGCATACAATTATGGTTTAAAACGTAGTCACGTCAGAAGAAATTCTCAAGTGTCCCATATCTCAATCCGTTTAAATGCTGCTCGAAAGATATAAATGTATTTATTATCGGTAAGGTGATACATGTCCAATAGAGCGGAAATCAAGATTTCCACGTGCACCGATTTGTAGGGTAGAGAGTAGACGTAATTCAAATCATTGTATTTATTTATTCTCTGTTTGTTTAAAGGTTAATATGATGTTTCACGTGTTTCAGTATAATGGGAAATACTTGCGTACTAGTATGCATCAGTGCGTCAAAAACTGATCAATGCCATTATGGTTTATTCGTTTGCATTCAGTTTGACCAACTGACCTTCGTCGTAGCAATGCTATTTTAGTCTGGCGATTAGGCCCACAAACAAAGTATGGGTGGAAATCTGACGCATGAAAGTTGTTCATTCGTTAGAGGATATTGTTATACGCCAATAATCGGTGGATGCTAATTTTTGTTCTCGCTACGCACTCAATCGTCAAAGCTATTAGATAGTGTGACGTTAATAAAATAAGCACGAACGAAACATTACGTATTTTCTTCAGTATGGTTTCACGGGTGTATTTATATATGTATCGTTAAAAATAATTTATAAAAAATAGGTTCATTTCTAGCCATATTTCTAGCCATATTAATGCATGTCGGCATTACACTTGGAGTCTGATTTATTTAAGTTTATATACTCAATACGATTTGTAAAGCAAAATTACTAATTATACCTTGGAAAAAAACGCATTTCCCGGGTCCCTATTGCTATGAAGACTAAATCAACAAAGAACAAATTTAATCGCAACCTTAATTCAAAAATCCCAGCAATCAATTGTATCTGCATACTATATTAATTGATGTGCGTTGGTGCGTATCTTGCAGAACTTGTAATATAATCCATGTTACAAAATTAATAAAAATAATAAATACATATAAATATGAGAATAATAACAAAATATAAAACATCTATAACATAATAATGTATATATACAATAAACTGCGGTAATACAAATTCATATACATTCGTTTGGGGTGCCCTAAATGTACGTCTTCGTGAATTTTTGAACTTGCTTAAATGATAACCGATGGGCTTATGTTTAAAAGACACGAACACAAATCTGATTCTAAGTAAATAATAGAATGGGGCTTAGTCCTGTGAGATCAAACAATCTGGTTATATTGGAATAGGTTCGGTATATGTTTGGTTGATGGTACGCTAAAAGCGCCTTTGTATTTTCAAAATTATTGTGATTAAACGATTGCCAATAGGCTTATGATGATCAACGTTGGCTATGAATAAACAAATATCAGGTTGTTGGTAAATAAGCAGTTCCAGTGCCTCTATTAAAACCGGGACTTAATCCCAAAAGAAAAACAAGATGGTTTATAAATGCAATGGTATATGGTTTGTTGGTGGTGCACTAAAATGTGCTTATGTATTTTCAAAATTATGGTGTTGAAACGATCGCCCATATTAGCTTATGGTGAAAAGCTCGGTGATCACCTTTGGCTATAAGTAAATATTAAATAAATATCAAGTTCTTGGTAGATAACGCCGTTCCCGGGTCTCTACCGGAACCGGAACTTAATCCCGGAAGAACATTGTGGTGGTTATATATAATGGTATGGTGGTGCACTAAATGTGCTTATGTATTTTCAAAATTATGGTGTTGAAGCGATCGCCCAAATTGGCTTATGGTTAAAAGCTCGGTGATCACTTTTGGCTATAATTAAATATTTAATAAATATCAAGTTCTTGGTAGATAACGCCGTTCCCGGGTCTCTAACGGAACCGGGACTTAATCCCGGAAGAACTTTGTGGTGGTTATATATAATGGTACATGGTTGGTTGATGGTGCACAAAATGTGCTTATTCATTTTCAAAATTATGGTGTTGAAACGATCGCAAAATTGGCTTATGGTGAAAAGTCCGGTGATCATTTTTGGCTATAAGTAAATATTAAATAGAATATCAATATAAAGAAGTTCTTTGCTGATAACGCCGTTTCCCGGAAGAACTTTGTGGTTGTTATATATAATGGTACATGGTTGGTAAATGAAGCGATAAATGGGCTTCTATATTTCCGAAATTACGGAAAATACATGACTGCCAATTGGCTTATGGTAAAATGCCCGTTGATCATCTTTGCCTGTAAATAAATAAATATCCGGTTCTTGGTAGATACGCAGTTCCAGTTTGTGTTGTGGTAAAGCGATCGCCATTTGGCTTATGTTGAAAAGCCTGGTGATGAATTTAATGTATTTAACAAATTAATAGATTATTCATAGATCTCTACTGATCTGGGGCTTGATCCCGGAAGAACAAAGGTCGTTATTTAATGCTATATAGTTGGCTAGCAGTGCCGTATTGTTTGCATATACTTGTTTATCATAAATTAAAATAAAGTGGTGTATAGTAACCAAGTGGTCAACGTTGGAAAGCCCGACTTAAAGGTTACATTACACTAAATCATTGTGTATCCCTCCGTGGTCCATTCAAAAGTAGTGCCTATTTCTAAAGAGTTCCTTTTCTCTTCTTGAATATAAGCCATTTGACAATGTGAGACAAGTCTTTTGTGGTTATTTGTAATATCCTGTATGTGTCTGGAGTACTTTGATGCCTTGGATTGGAAGCTAACTTAAAAGATGGACTTTTGAGGGTGTGTTTTCTATTGTGTGGGGCTTTTGTCGAAACTAGGATTCCGAAACACGTTTTTCTACGGTGGGTTCATTCGACAGCGATTTACTTTCTTAGAAGTTGCGAGACGGTATGTTTTTGATTGCAATTATTGGAAGAAGACAGATCCATCTTTAAAATGATACCAGGTTCGGAAAAATTGATACGTCGAAAAGGCAAGAAAAATGCTGTGAAAGTTGTCAGTTTTATAATGGGACCCTATGGGAATCGGAATTAGTGTAATATAACCTAAAATGTTTGTTTTTATCGATTCGTGTACAAGTTAATTGAAAAAAAACACGTACATACAACCGTAACATATATATGACTTACTGTTCTGTTATATTTCATAACTTAAGTTCGCCGTGGTATTTACTTGTAACATTAAAAAACTGTATTACGTGTCGTTTTATTGTAAGGTTTGAAACTCAACGGCCGAGTTCCTGCTGGTATGAACCTGTATATTAATCTGGTATTTAAATGTCACGTAAGGAACGTATGAATGATCGGATAATCGATGATATGGGATGCCTATCATAGGGCAGTAGACGTGGCAGACGGTTCTGATCTAGGCTTGCATTATTTAGGGATCAACATCACGTGGGATTTTAAAAGACGGAATGCGCCTGGAACACATAGAATAATCCTATAATTCGCAATTGCCATTTAATCAACATATCAACATGCTGTACTTTTGACCACCACTTATGGTGGTAACGAAATCGAACCCCGATCAATGTTACACATTTCCCATGATTATCGATACATAGTGGGCTACCTACAATAGCTTTTATCTGACGCGATCCAAGTTTACTCCTTAATCTTTCCGCGCATTAATAAATAAATAAGAAAACAAATAGTGAATTCCTGAATAGCGTTACTATTCCTAGATGCGTGAGGTTGCTATATCAAATACCCTGACATTGTTAAATCGCTTGTCTTTTTCAAATCCGATGACACGCACAAGTTCTAGTTAGGATCGTTATCATGTTGAACACTGTCCGGAGCTATCTAGCCTTTTATTTGAGCAAGGTTTCGTTTTTCCAAACCCGATTTTAATTCTTCGTTATTGCTTGTCAATGCTGGCGTGTGTTCGTGGCCGCTGTGTGGCGGAAGGCCCACTTCCTGCGGCCGTGGTACTTTTTTGGCATAGTTTCCACGAACACACTTCCCGCTTGTCCCGGGGGATAGACATTATGTACTTAAATTTCCCGCCGTTCTCGGGGGAACCTGTATAAGACAATTGATCCCAGCCTTGACATTATTATGCCAAACCTTTAAGATAATAAATTGCGTAGTTAAACTGTTTGGCGTTTGTCGTTGAATAATAATGTTTATTCGCTCAAGAATAAACTGTCTTATTCAACGCAAACGCTATTTTCCTAAGGGATCGCCGAAACCTAAACCCCAATTTTATAACCCATCCTACCCAGTCTACTCTTACATATAGACTCGTCCACTAAGTATAAAACCACTGCCCGTGCAAATTGACGCTCTTTTACTAGCTTGTCGCATCACAGGGTAGGTCGCGCTATGGTTTACAAGTTTACATTTACCACCCACCCTCCCACTTAATTTTTTATTGTAGCATGATGCTTGCCAGATTTTTGTTATATTCCAGTGTTGTCGAGAATAACGAGCTCCATTAGAAACCCACATCGTCATGGCTGGGACTTAACAGCGTACGGCACACCGTCAGTCTGTCCAATGGCCTACTTATTTCGGCCCCCGACGACAGGTTCCTGCGTAATTGACTGTAGCAGTTTTAGAGAATTTGCTAGACTTTGATCAATAAACTTTTGTTAATATTGGTTGTTTTCGGGTACAGTTTTCCAGAGTTATTTTACCTTCAGTGAAGTTTTATCTCTGGTTTTTACTCTGGCCTTGAAAAAACAAAAACATTTTTGGATAACGAATAGAAGTGATGTATAGGCATAGTTTCCACGAACACACTTCCCGCTTGTCCCGGGGGATAGACATTATGTTCTTAATTTTCCCGCCGTTCTCGGGGGAACCTGTATAAGACAATTGATCCCAGCCTTGACATTATTATGCCAAACCTTTAAGATAATAAATTGCGTAGTTAAACTGTTTGGCGTTTGTCGTTGAATAATATAACACGGGGCTAAACTTGCTAATTGGTACTCGATAAAAAACTGTTTAAAAAGGGCCAATTAAAAAATGAAACTTATTCGATGGTGCGCATTAAGCCTACAACTTGCAACAAAGCTTATAGTGCAAAAACAAAAAGAAAGCAACATTCCACGCATTTGAGTAAAAGTTATCAATAGCACAAGTCGCGATTAGGCGTCGCCAACACATTCAATTAGACAAAGAAACGAACAATAACATTTAGCGTGGTCTGTGACATTTGGTCCTATTTCGCTAAGCGTTTGTCTAAGAAAAAAACATGATATTACGTTATATTATTTACGCTGACTTTGGTTTAATTCACTGCTTCGTATTTGGAAGATTTCAGAGAGTATTGTTTGAAATAAAAACAAATTTTAACATTTTAAAAGTGTTTGGATTTTACCTTTTTAATTCCACTGTCAACTGATTACTTCCCTTTTACCGTAGCTGGAATATATTTACATGCATTAAGCCAGAGGCTTTTAGAAGTAAAGTAAAAACATTTTTGTGAAATATGAAGGACACAGTCACAGTCTATTTAAACGCAATTGTTGCCATAAAAAGCATAAACTGAAGTAATAATATAACACTGAGCATAATAGATCCTAACAATCGAAACTATAAGTTTGATAACACTTGAATTTCTACATACCAAAACAGGCTTAGAGTTTTATCCAGACTAAAAAATGGCAGGTCTTATAGTCCCAAGGATTAATTAACGCTGGAAAAAATATATTTAACGTTTATTCAAAACATGGCACATTTGGACAATAACACTCGAGGGCTTATAAAAATCAACTTCCATACAGAAAATAGAAACCCGCCCTAAATAACAAAATCATATTTATAAAAAAAGTAATACCAAACAGTGTCATTCCAACTATTCAAACAAAATTAAATTAAGAGTTCGTTAATATCGATGTGAAAAGCGTATTGAAAAGCGAAAAGAAACTTGTGTTCAATATAACTAAAGAAACATATATCAGATGGTTCTAATGTAGAATAATCCACATAATATAGGGGACAATATCTCTTAGGTTCAATATGAAAAAATATAAAAAAAGGCATGTAATTTATGTAATAATGAAGTGGAAAACAGTACACACTTGTTCTGGTACTGCCCAGGAATTATTATATTTGATGTTGATATTATCCATAGAAGTAGACACCACATAATTTAGGGGACAATATCTCTTAGGTTAAATATGAAAAAATATTGCAAAAATGCATGTAATTTATGTAATAATGAAGTGGAAAACAGTACACACTTGTTCTGGTACTGCCCAGGAATTATTATATTTGATGTTGATATTAACCATAGAAGAAGACACCTTGTGCATTGACACCAAGCGGTGGATCTCAAATTGTCAGAAAAGACAAAAACAGAAGCAGAATTGAAAACCTGTTCCCTGTTGAAACAAATTGATGTCAATTTTAGTCATATTACCTTACATATTTTGCTTATCAAATCTTTTTAGCTCATCTATTTTTTGAAAAAAAAAATGAGCTATTGTCATCACCTTGGCGTCGGCGTCTGCGTCGGCGTCGGCGTCCGGTTAAGTTTTGCGTTTAGGTCCACTTTTCTCAGAAAGTATCAATGCTATTGCATTCAAACTTGGTACACTTACTTACTATCATGAGGGGACTGGGCAGGCAAAGTTAGATAATTCTGGCGTGCATTTTGACAGAATTATGTGCCCTTTTTATACTTAGAAAATTGAAAATTTTGGTTAAGTTTTGCGTTTAGGTCCACTTTTCTCAGAAAGTATCAATGCTATTGCATTCAAACTTGGTACACTTACTTACTATCATGAGGGGACTGGGCAGGCAAAGTTAGATAACTCTAGCATGCATTTTGACAGAATTATGTGCCCTTTTTATACTTAGAAAATTGAAAATTTTGGTTAAGTTTTGTGTTTAGGTCCATTTTATTCCTTAAGTATCAAAGCTATTGCTTTCATACTTGCAACACTTACTAACTATCATAAGGGGACTGTGCAGGCAAAGTAATGTAACTCTGACTGGCATTTTGACAGAATTATGTGCCCTTTTTATACTTAGAAAATTGAAAATTTGGTTAAGTTTTGTGTTTAGGTCTACTTTATTCCTACAGTATTAAAGCTATTGCTTTCATACTTGCAACACTTATTAACTGTCATAAGGGGACTGTGCAGGCAAAGTAATGTAACTCTGACTGGCATTTGGACGGAATTATGGGCCCTTCATACTCAGAAAAATGAAAATTTGGTTAAGTTTTGTGTTTTGGTCCACTTTACCCCCAAAGTATCATAGATATTGCATTCATACTTGGAACACTCGCAAACTATCATAAGGGTACAGTAAAATGACAATATGCATAACTCTGGTTGTCATTTTTACGGAATTATCGCCCTTTTTTGACTTAGTAACTTTTAATTTATGGTTAAATTTTGTGTTTCGATCCACTTTACTTCTTAAGTATCAAGGCTATTGCTTTCAAACTTCAAATACTTTCATGCTATCATGAGGTTACTGTACCTGGCAAGTTGAATATAACCTTGACCTTTGAATTACCTTGACTCTCAATGTCAAATTATTAAATTTTGCTAAAATTGTCATTACTTCTTTAGTTATGATTACATTTGATTGATACTTTGACAAAACTACTCTTACCTGACATACCACAATAGACTCCACCCAAACCATCCCCCGTGCCCTCCCCCCCCCCCGAATCCCCCCCCATTTCTTTTTCTTTTTTTTAAGATCATCTCACAAAACAAATGACCAGCACACCCTCACACGATACCCCCCCCCCCACACCCCCATTTTTTTAACGGTTAAAAAACACAAATATTTATTTTTATTATTTTATGTTTGAAATACCGTCCAACCATCGCACCCAAGAATCCCCCCACCCCCCCCCCCGAATCCCCCTCCCCTAAATTTTTTTTTAAGAACATCTCACAAATTACCACCACACCCTCACACTATACCCCCCCACCCCCAATTTTTTTTAAACGGTTAAAAAACACAAATATTTATTTTTATTATTTTATGTTTGAAATACGGTCCAACCATCGCACCCAAGAATCCCCCCCCACCCCCCCCCCCCCCCCCGAATTGCCCCCCCCCCTAATTTTTTTTTTTTTTTTTAAGATCATCTCACAAATTACCACCACACCCTCACACTATACTCCCCCCCCTCCCCAATTTTTTTTGAAACAGTTAAAAAACACAAATATTTATTTATATTATATATGTTTGAAATACCGTCCAACCATCGCACCCAAAAATCCCCCCCCCCCCCCCCCTCCCCGCCGATTTTTTTTTTCCTTTTTGCATTTTTTTCGCATTTTTGGAAGATAATGTAATAAATGTCCACACACCCACACTATACACCCCTCTCCACTCCACCCCTCCCTCCTTTGTGATGGAAAATGAGAGTCCCTTCACCTTTAAAAAGAAAATAGATGAGCGGTCTGCACCCGCAAGGCGGTGCTCTTGTTTTTAAATCTGCATCCTCAGTAAATCATACATCATGCAATTCAGTCTTTTAAGTTATCTTTCGTTGAAAAGGGGAAGGTTGATTGCTTGAACGTAGTTTGCATTAAAGCAGTATCATTTTATAGACGGATTGTATACAATGGTTGCTTGACACATATGCTTCAATTTTGAAAACACTCTTATTAGTCAAATATTTTTTTAACAATAATAAAAAAGTAACCCCAAGAATAATTTTTATTACGATAAAAGCAATAGTATTTGTAGAAGTTCACACGTTATGGATAACATGTAAATACCATTACGCTATATGCATGCGCACGTTCGATCTAGAAACACTATAGTAAAAAATTGTTACTGCACTTTCATCGCGTTATCACAGTCACGGTCGATTATTAGCCATCCATGCAAAGCATTGTCAGACATCAAGTGACATTTAGAAAATTCGATTGGAATCGGTACGAGGTGATTTGTTAATATGGAACAAACCATTTGAACTTGTTTATGCATCGCAATTTGGGTCGTTAATGACTCAGAGGTTTGAATGTATAACAAGAGATGTCAGAAGACAGAGCGCTCGACTTTTCGAGTGCTTGACAGTATAACGAAAGCCATCATGGGGCAATTGTTTATATTCAATAATGTCAAGTTAATAAAGTCATATTCTAACAATAAAAGGACCATAATTGAAACATATTGATCGCTTATGTTAAAGAAGTGGTAAATTATAGGCAATTCTGAGTTCAGGTATATTTTCCACAATCTATTGAACATTTGTAAAACATAAAGGAAACTAATAAGATTATATTTCAAGTTTGATAGCAATAGCTTAGGTGGGATGGTTAGACGGTTTTTCAAAAATAAAATATTAAAAATGAATATGTGTTTTTTACCATGTTTCAAAAAATAATAATTTCTTTTTGTGTGGGGGTTGGAGAGGGAGAATAATGTGGGGGTGTGGTCATTTATTAGATGATATCTCAAAAAAAGGAAAAAAAAGGAAAAAAAAATATTTGGGGAGGGTGATTCTGGGGTGGGGCGGGGGGGGAGTTTGGGTGGAGTCCATTGTGGTATGTCAGTTAAGTATTGTTTTGTCAAAGTATGAATCACATCTGATCCTAAATAAAGAAGTTATGGCAATTTAAGCAAAATTGTTTTATTTGACCTTGAGGTTCAAGGTCATTCAAAGGTCAAGGTCAAAATCAACTTGCCAGGTACAGTATCCTCATGATAGTAAGAAAGTATTTGAAGTTTGAAAGCAATAGCCTTTATAATTTAGAATTAAAGTGTATCTAAACACAAAATTTAACAAAATATTCGACGCCGGGGCGAGAAGTATAGCTCTTATTTTTCTTCGAAAAGTCGAGCTTAAAACCGAGAAATATCTTATATATGAAGTTTTAAATAATTGTTTTTCACTAATAAAATTTTGTGCAGAATAATGAAACAAGTGTTGCAATTATTAAACTACGTTTGAAATTATGTAATAACGTTCTCACGAAAATATGATAACATGTATACTACTTAAATTGTAAATTGATCTATCTTCAAAATGATGTATATTTGGTATTTACTTCATGTTGTTATTGCATGTAAATGACAAAGAGCTTCACATGTGTATGTCTAAATAAACGATTATGTTCTGTTCTGTTAATGAAAATGATCTATTGCGATCAACATTTGATATCATAATTATGCACACTATTATATACCATGCTCCAAATGATATTTTGGAAGATTGAATATAAAAATTATTCCAGTTGTATCATATGTATTTGCAAATTAAATGTAAAACATTTATTGGACTTACCATTCGCACTCATTTGCAATCTTATATCTATAACAAATAATAATTAATTAATAAATATAATTTGTTGTTTTCGGGAGACAATATTTTTCCATTAGTATTTGCACAAGCGCAATGTTGGATTTAAATTAACATTTCAATTTCAACAGGCCCTCCCAATAGGCATAGCGACTATGGCCATATTGATTTGAGTCTGCTTGATCCGAGCAGAAAGGAATTATTTTTAGATAACAACAGACATGAAAGGTAATAGACACGTTACATGGAAAAGCAACCAATGGGAACGCATAGATTTATGATCCTTACATTTTCGAAATATCAACATTATTAATAAATAAAGGCGGCATGGACTACTTAATTGTGGATAAATAAATGCGGTGCACAGAGTCGGGTTAGAAATGAAAATTAATTTCTACCAAGATGGCCAGTTTGAATGTTAAGACATTTATCTGGAGAAATTCTTAAATTTGTAATTTACCCCTTTTTTAAATAAATATTAAACATAATATTAAGCAAGATGTCATTTAAAACGCTTACTGTATAGTAAAAAATATGAATTTACTGCTATTTAACAACTTTGCGACATGTATGAGTAATCAATGATTATATAAGCTAGTAGAGAGTAATTGTTTATCACTGAATAACTTACTTTTAGTTAGATATTTAGTTATTTCATATAGTATGATTGATATGTCGATCACTGATAACATCAGACAGTTAAGCAGTTTTGTTAAATAGAATACAAATGTTATTAATGTGACGTCTAGTGGTGCACACTTATCGAAATGAAATACACATTCGTTGAAATAAAATAGCGATAAAAGCACCATGATTTAAAAAAAATAATTCCTTTAAATGCTGAATCTAGCCTCTGAGCCTGTTTAACATACAAAGGCGTTGTGCTACAAATTAGTACAAGTGCCTTTTTCAATCAAGTTTCAAAATGGATCTCTTGAGTATCGAGTGAAAGTCACATCCATTACAGCATAAAGCAATTAATAAAAGACACAACCATTTAAAGCGGGTATATACGATCTTGTCAAATATTTATTTATTTATATAAAATGTGTAAAAACTTATTATACATATATTTCAATATAAACTAAAATAAAAGTTAAGAAGAACATGTGTCGAAAAATGCTAAATAAGCCAGATATTTAATTCTGAAATCGAAAAAGGCTGTACAGCCGAATTCGCCAGCATGTATATCATGCATGTACGATGTGAATCTAAATTTAGTTTAACGGTTCATTTGAAATTCCTGCAGCGATATCGATTCATACGACACACGAACACTTACTAAAAAGACGAATGCATCGGTTATTGTAGGAAAATAATTACGAATTATCTTCGTCACAATCGGCTCGGGGCTCTAATTTGTATTTGCTGTATTTTATGAAATTCGTCTTAAATGTATCATTTTTCTTGCATATTGTGTGTTATTATAACATATTTGTATCAATATTTTACAATTCAGCACATATAAAAATCGTATATACCCGCTTTAATAACACGTTTATTAAACTAAATACTAATAATGCTTTTTTAAGCAAATGAAATACAATTGCTATACATGTGCTTATAATAAGAAAAATTAAAATAAAGTAAGAAAGTACATAACACGTTCATTCATGCATACACAATTATCAAATTTGATTTTATTCCATTTTGGCTGTATTTTTGTTATCCTTTATCATTGATATAAGTGTGCATATATTACCTCATTTCTTAAATAATAAAAAATGTAATAACTATAAATATTATAATATGAATGTATAGTTAATTAAGATCACATAAACTGTTGAACATATATACCATTACAATATCGTCTAATCAAACAAAATGTTAGTTAAGTAGATAACTCATACACTTTATAAAAGTTATTAATTAAGAACAGAATAACATTCACACGTGAGCAAATAAACATAGTAGAGGCAAGAAAAAAAGTACTCTACCGGAATGTGAAAAATTAAAGTTCGGACCTTAGTTGAAGTTCATATTTGCAACAAATCTCAAATTCAGTATGTAACTACTAGAGACACATTTGAATGTTCAGTCTTGATAAGAAAACCATCGCCATGTATATTATTACATTAATTTTGCTACATATAATGTTGTTGATACAACAAGTACAGTTCATCGTTACATGTACACAATAATAACAAAAAACTGATACTAAGCAATGGAAAATTACAATATAAAATATCCTAATTGAAATCAGACAAGCATACTTTAAACATGTAAATGAAATGCATTCTTATATTAAATGACTAATTACAGTACTACACATGTTTAAACATAATTTCATATTTTAATTTGTAAACAAATGTATACAGTTATGTATACTAGGTCGGTCATGATAACATATTTTTCTGCAATTATTTGAAGAAGATGCACTTAAACAAAGTCTTAGTTATGATACATAAGTTCATAGCATTTTGTGATTACTATGTTAATATAACTAGTAATGAATCTTACAATCTAGCATCGTGGAACTTTGCCTCAAAGTTAATCATACGACTGACATTCTGCGAAAAAATATTACTGTGAAATAATATAAATAGTGTACATCGGTACACGTGTTCCAAAATGTATTTCTTTTAATAAAAAGAATTAACCTAAGGTTACATTCTTCATTCAATAACAACAAAACAATGTAAATGTTAAAATTCGTTAAATAATGAAAATTAAGCTTATCTCACGTTATAAACCGTTAACTTTTGTAGATTAAAAAACAGTATAAATGAATGAAAAACATATTTCTATAAGAAGTTAGTCTAGCTGGTGCAACCTTGCAGATTAGATTGAAGTGAGGCATATTTTAACATCAAATTTTAATATCCGATACAATCGATTAAGTTCAAACTCTGAATAAAACATACATGTTATTAATAGTCTGCATTACATTATAACTTACTATCCCTTACGTAATAAATCAGTAAAAGGAAACTCATACAAATAAAAATTGACAATGTGCGAACTTTCCCATTCCTTGAATACAAATTACAATCATACGGCATACAAAAAACGAACCCGATACCCAATTAAGTTTTAAAGTTTTCATCGTTGAAATATGACAACAGATGAATGTAAAACGGGTATGCACCTCTCGTTCGGCCAACGCCCATAAATCATTTTGTTTCATATCCACAAAGTAAGACAAGCAATACCAATCATACATGGGTCATGAAACTGGTTATTACTTTTTTTAAATTTTAACACCATGTATAATAATGGACTAAATGCTTAAACTCTATCAAATAATAAAGACAGCATGTGTCGAAAGTTTAGATGGTGTGTAAATATAATTGAGGGATGATCATGTAGGTATTCATGGTACTTAAAATGACTATTGTATCGATTATGTATTGAAAGTCTCTGTGAAAGTGACCTTTGACCTGTTGGCCTCAAAATTGACAGACGTATCTCGTCATTAGTAACCAACCTACCAATATGGATGATAGTGGCCAGTAGTGTTGGCAAGATAGTGCTGTACGGACCGACCATTCGAAAGACCGACTGACCGACACACGGATAGATACAAAGCAATACATGACTGCTACTTCGGGTTTTGTTGGTGGGGGGGGGGGTCATTTATATATATCGAGTGTACGTATATATTAGTTTGCTATGCATGAAAACACGTGTCTACACTTTTGTTGTAGAAATGAAATTACATTCGATATACAATCTTTAAGTATATATGCAATATACTAGCATATAAATTGCTTCAAATACAATAACATGCATTGAACTTGTTCATTTTTACAGATACAATTAGAGCATTTGTCTACCATTGAAGACACAATACAAATAAGCATTATTTCCCGAATAATATCTGTATTTAACAAAACAATAACAAGTATATAGAAAGAAGGGTTTGGAACTTTTCTGTTTATAAATCAAACATAAAAACAGTAAAAACAACACTTCTTTAAAAGTTTAAAGCTTCTTAAGAATAAATGTACTTGTTTTTCTTCTGGAATTTGGTGTTACCTTGTAAACAAACGTTAGCAATATTTTGTTTTGGTAACGCAACTGTAAAATGGCCCAGAAACGAACGGCTTTGCACAGTGGAAAAAAAAACGTTTTGATATATTCTCAACATTGTCAAGAAATATTTCTGAAATGAACAAGACTAAGAGTATACTTTTGAAATATTACTTGTGGAAAACAAAATGCCACAAAATTGGTGTATACTGCAATTTTAACCATAGTACTAATTATCTTTATTTTAAATTTTTTTGAAATTTCCAGGAATGTTTTTCAACAAGAAAAATAGTTCGTGAAAGTGGGTACTTTGTCTTCTTGTCTTTATTTTATTCAAAGAATGACTGTTTTAAAACATTCAAAGATATATTCAAACACTTGTTGCCAGAGCCATGGTCCTCTTAATAGATTATGGGATCACAGGATGACAGCCATTGGTCTTTGGCTTGGGCGTGGTATTAAAGTTGACTGCAAACACAAATAAACGATGAGTTGTTTTATATACTAGGAACGTGAATTCATTTTACATAATTTCATTCGTCGCGTCTCGGTTTAAGAGATACGGTTTGAACTTGATACTATGAGTTTATAGAGTAGAAAAATGATCACATTACACTTTCGCCCAATCTCAAAACAAAAAGCTTTTTTATTTTCCTCGTGTAATTTCATGCGCACGCGCATGAGCACACATGTCTCTCTTATTTTCATACATTGGCTGGGAGTAATCCAAAGATAATTTTAAAAACATCACATGTAGTACATATATAGGATCTGGCACGAGTTGTCATATCATAACCATATTTTATTAAGCGAGTTCAGGAATTTTGTTAGTAAGCGAACCTTAAGCGAGCTTACTAACGAATTTCCTAGACGAGTTTAATAAAATATGGTATGAAATGACAACGAGTGTCAGACCTTTTTATCACATGGTTTAAAATGAGCAAATTAAATAAATATTTTCGCAAACATAATGATAAATCCCGAATGTTGTTAACATTTCGTGACGTCATTTGAAGGTGCAACGTCATTTCAGCAAAATAACAAAATGCGATTGGTCAATCGAACTAAAATAAGCCAATTAAAACGCTTACAAAGTATATTACACATGTGTAATATACAAATATATGCAATGGTTATATTACATGAGAAACAGGGTATGGCATTTGATAAAAATGAGATTACAAATGTACCCGACCATATGTATACTATAGCACGGATAATCTACCGCAACAATAATGCGTTTATTGATTTCGTTCAAATCAAAACTTGTATATATTCATTGGGATATGCATATTCAGGTTTAAATGACGATTTGAAAATAAACATAAACATAAGACTTACTACTATACAATCATCGATGTATTTTGTTATATAACGCCGATGGAACATAGGTTATACGATATAACATTTATATAACAATTTTGCACTTTTTTGTAATGTGTTAACAATGTAAACCTACATGTAGTTATAATGTGACTAATTGAAATCGACATGTTTCATTAAAAAAATTATTTAAAGAAGGACGTATTCAGAAAACCGATAATAAGTGAATACAGTTTTATTTTTCAATAAAACACAAACATTCAGTAACTGTTAATCAATTAAAACACGAATAATTAGCGTTTAAAATAACAACAAACAAATAATGAAATATTCGGTCTAAAGTAAAGATCGTTTCGATAAAAATGTAGAACATCTTTTTTTCAATATTTGTTTTTACAAAGGAGAGTTCATCCAAGATCGATCTTTATCTAGTTCGAATACTTATTTGAAACTATGGTTAATATGTGTATTGTCAGTACAGCATTTTATTACGTTAATCATTTACTGAAGAAAACTCCATTATACCGGCATGCATACTGTATTCTTATAGGAAACTTGTAAACGATATTCGATTACAAAAGCAAAAATGAAAATCTGATTTGTTTCAACTGACATTGCGACAATACTAATGGTCGGTCTGCTTAACGTTTTGTGCGTAAGATTTTGTACGATTTCCATCGTCCATAAGAAAATGATATGACATGCAGCAATCTGTCCAATATAGTTTCCATTTTTTGTAAAGTTTTGTAAATTCAATGTTTATTAAGATAAAATGATCGCAACCGTATAATACTATTTTAGTAAATTAAGAACAAATGATTGTGAAACTGTACCTGGATTGCTCACCAAAAGTTACTGGTTTATACACACATTTTCGGTTGGTCGGAAGAGTGAAAACACGCAGGGTTAATTTAGGGCTTTGTAAAGAATTATTACCTGGGCAAATATATGTCGATTCAAGTTCAGACAGATCCCTTATGGACCTTTTGCCTGCATGCGCACTCTTACAGTCGTCTGTAAATTGTCATAGAAAAAAGTATGCATAGCGTGATTGAATAAAACTCAAATAGCGGTGTTTTTCTGCTACAACTTATTCTTACTAGTGCTATTGTTGTTGCAGTTATCAATATTTTGTCTGTTCATGCTAAACTTTGGTTTTGTAACGGACTAAATTGATGCAGAGCATTGACAACATATGATGAAGTTTGACATGTCATTATCAAGCATGGCCTTCAAGGTAGCGAAATGATTCTTAACGCGAAACGTAACCTCCTCTATGGTTGGGTCAAGAATGTTATTGAATGCGTTTATCCGTTTATAATAAAATAACTAATTTGACAACTAAGTGCATTATGTTGAATTTGATCTCAGCATTTGACATTGACCTTTAAGGTAGTCTGGAATCTTTTTATAAATTTTCAAGTTTTCCATTCATTGTTTATTAAACATATTAAAATGTATTCTTGAAATCCTATGCGGTTTAAAGTGGAGGCTACAATTGAAAGATAACCAATTCATATTAATACGTGGCGTGTGAACGGGATTCTCATTTGATTATTTTACGTTGTGCTCTTGATAAAAACGCTGTACTTTTACGAAATATTAATATACAGACATGTAATATTCAGATCGCAATAGAACACACTATTGACTATTAGATCCAATCACAACGATGAAAGAGGCTGTTGGAATCTTTATATGTGGTAACCGTTCTTACTGAGAATATTGACTATATCTAAGACAAATAATTTAATCATATTCAAGTAGAGACACCAACTTAATATAAGGCACTTATTAAATACTATACTCACCTGATTCTGCGAGTGCCTTGAGGGTTTCGAAAATGGCGTCCGTCGTTTTGGAGAGAAACTTCAGATTAGATTCCGTCACAATAGTTGTAACGTTGTCACATTTATTATGGTAGCAGGATATATTCGGTAGAAGTTCGGTCATCCGATATTTAAAATATATAAAATTATTATTACGAATGTAAGCGTGAGAAGCTCAAGCTATTTTGTGTGTGGATTTATTTTGCGTTCTACCATAATTGGTAAAGACAGGCTAATGTTATTCCAGCGTATCATCGTCACTTACGCCGTAAATATCTGAAGTTTCGTGTGCATGGTTAATGTCAGGCACAATTCAAGATCTTAGTGTGCGATCAAATTGCAAGCGGTAATCTGAATAAAACTGTTGTCTGCCATTTATTAATACGACGTATATGGACATCATCAAAATATGAAATGTGCGCACTCACATGGCCCTTTTTATATGCCGATACAACGATTTGACTAGCACGAACAAGTTTACATTTAAGTTACACGAAATATTTCATACAGGAAATGCAATGTTTGTACTGAAGCATGACAGTTATTTTCCTGTATTGACATCTTTAGTTTACATGGTAACAAAATATTTCTAGCTGATTTGAACGTGTTTTGCGTGTTTGGATGTAAATACATTAATCAAAACGCTGCATTGATATCTGCCTGATATACCCCCCCCCCCCGAAAAGGAAGTTCTTATATCAGTCGATGATGGGAGGTAGGTCATATTACTCGGAATCATCTATAAAGTAATCATAGTAAAATCGAATCAGTGCAGTGAAAACATTGAAACTATAGAACATCTTTTTTGGGAGTGCAAACACATCCAGCCTATTTGGAATCAATTAATATCTTTTCTTGAACAACATCAACTAAACATTAAACTATCTTTCTTAGATGTAAGTTTCGGAATTAACTCATTGAAATCAATAGACTGTAATAATATTGTGAATTTTATGGTTATATTGATGAAATATCTTATCTTAAACATGAAGTACAAAAAACAAGTACCAAATTTTAATTGTTTTGTCCATAGTCTTAAACTAAAAATCCAGATTGAGAAAGAAATAGCCCTCAGTAATGACACATTACAAATCATTGAACAAAAATGGAATCGGATTAAATTCTCATAATGCTTTGTCCACTAATATACATTTCACTCTAATGTTAGTTTATCCCTCTAAAATAGTTTTGTTTATTTTTTTTTCTCAATCGGACAAGACCATTGTGAATATCCAACAAAACACACAAGTCCAGTATGCTTTCTTCAGACTTTATACAACTCATCATTGTTCATAACTATTTCTCTGTTGTTCTTTTCTTTTCTCTCTAAAAAATATATATATATATTAGCATATCTTGTATAACATGTTTGAACTTTATTGCTTTGTACAATCACTGTGTTGTATGCTCATATACATGTTTACATTGTATGTATGATATTGAATAAAAAAAAAATCGAATCAGATTCAACAAAAAAACAATTTTATACCAAGATGTAATATATTTTAAACACAAAATGCAACACAAATAGCAAATAAGCATTCAATTAGTAAGCGCAAGTGCTCATGACGTCATTATAAACACGTCAAACGAAAACAAAAAATTCTTTCCCGCTAAAAAATGCAGCTTTTTGGCGGATTTTTTCCGTTTTTTTAATTGTTGACATGGAAGTATGATAAACAGAAAAACAGGTTTCTGTCTGATTTTTTTGCAATATATCAGGCTCGGCACGAATACAATAACGGGTTGGCAAGCCTCGCCGTTTCAATATTCTAATCCTTGACTGATGTACTAGTATTACAAAAAGATAAGTTAGTAACCTGTTATTCTCTATGAATTCAATGATAAACTAAACTAAACCTAAACTTGCTAATTTGATGAAACGCCTATTTATATATTTATATTCAATGGCGTTGTACAAAACATATATATGTACATAAAATTGATAAAAAATAAGAGGTATTGATAATATTATGCACCATTAATTAAAGGATTAATGATCTTAAAATGTGTGATATAAATAAGAATGCTGTAAGGAACTTAAGCAATAAAACAATACCGGCTACACTATTAAAACACAGTAATAGTTAAATATTATGTAATAAATTGATATAACTAGAGTTAAGACAATAATTATAATGATAATATGAGCAATTATTTGGCAACATAAAGACACTGTTTTTCATTAACTAAAAGGATACGTAAAAGGATATTTCTGCACTCTGGCTGTCGGATCCCACAGCTACCGGTCTTCTGTCGTACTTAAGGGCACTTCTTTTGGGTTTTAACCTTATTTGAACTATCGTGACTACAAGTCACAAATAGACTGACCAAGTGTGACTACAAGACACAACTTGAAGGTTAAAATTACAGTGTGACTATAAGACACAACAAGAAGGCATAAGCATGACTAAAAGACAGCTGGTTGATGTAATTCAATCATTGAGCAAAGAAGCCCTAATGATTCTTGGTTACCAGTCACTTGTACAATAAATATCCTTTTCGAGCAAAGAAGCCCGCACAATTCTTTAATTGTTTGTTCCTATGAGTCCTAGTGACAAATAAGCCCGTACAACTGAGTCTCCATTATTTTTTTAAATCACAGGTATTCAAATTAAAATAGGTTGTAAAAGTCTCTGAAGAGAAATGTTTTCAAATTCCTTTTGAAAATGTTTATTGGTGCGGAAGTCCGGATGCTTGATGGAAGGTAATTCCACAGTTTCGGACCAACAACTCCGAAACTCCTGTCCATGAAAGTTTTTCTCTTTGTGCGTTTCACATCATAACATCCGTCATACGAGACGGTAGATCGTAGGTTACGTGCTGGTACTTTTTCTTTAAAAAGTTCTGTAAGGTATTTTGGCGCGTTACCAACAATAACAATTATACATGAAGTTCAGTAATTTGAATGTTATCATAGCCTTTACTGGTAGCCAGTGTAGTTCATACAAGGCATCTTTTGAACTGTCATATTTCTGTCGGCCGAGTACCACTTTGGCCCACATGTTTTGGATACGTTGCATTTTGTTTATTTCGCATTGAGCTGTTCCATACAAGATGAGATTACAATAATCTAGATGGGATATTACCAAAGACAAAACGAATATTTCTGTTGCTTCTTTTGTTAAATATTTCCTTATGTTTTTGATTTTAAGGTAATTGTACATGGCTGTACGGCACTTAATTTTGATGTGTTCTTTGAAATTTAGTGTTTCGTCTGCACCCAAATACCGTATGCATTTTTCTGCTTTAACAGTGTCACCAGCAATATCTATTTCTTTAGATTGACATTTATTTAATTGGAGTCTACTACCGAACATGATAAATTCCGTTTTTGTTGCGTTCATTTTCAGTTTATTCTCGTTCATCCAGTTGTTAATAACGAGTGCACAACTTTCGAGTTCTTGAATGGCAGTTCTTCAACAGAAGAAGATGTAGGTTTGAATCGCTTGTTTGCGGTGTGGTCGTCTGCAAAACCGTAGACTGTGATGGAGCGAGGAACGACATCAAACAGTGTCCCAGCGTACGTCAGGTAGAGCCATGGACCAAGACAACTACCCTGGGGACACTACACTTCAAAGAACGTGCCGCCGATAAAGCTGAATTAACACTTATGCGACAGCTTCTTGGACGAAGATACGAGTCTATCCAGTTTAGTGCCGTGCCACATGCACCGTATTGTTTTTGCAACACGTCTAGTAGAATGTCATGAGCGTCTGTATCGAAGGCAGCACTCAAATCAATGGCGATAAGTGCTGTAACCTCTTGTTCTTCCATACCTTCGAGTATATCATTGACTAGTCTAAGTAAAGCAGATTCACAAAAATGGAATTGTCTGTAGACTGACTGATTTTTTGGAAGGATATTGTTTTCATTTACGTGTATATCGAGTCTAAACAGAGCAGCCTTTTCAATCACTTTCGATAGAAATGATAAGTTGCTCACTGGTCTATAGTTGGCATAACTCAGGTCTAGTCCAATTTTCTAAAGAAGTGGTCTTACTATTGCCTGTTTAAATTTTGAAGGAAAAACTCCTTGACTCAGAGGGAGATTAACCAATTTTGTCACGAACAGTAGTAACTCGTTTAAAAATGATTTTAGTACTCGTGTTGGCAATGCATCTAGTTCGCATGATTTTGTTTGAAGATGATTGATGATCTTTTTCACTTCATCTTGGGTAATGATATGAAAAGGTATGCATTCAATGCTCATTTTATTTATGTTTGTTGTCCTCAGGTAAGTTATAATATCTCTGTCATCTAATGGTGCATGCACTTACCAGTGTCTGTTAAGAAAATCGCTGAAATGCTATAATTCCAGAGCATTCTATGATCACTTCGCATTAAATTGTCGTACACAGGGTTCGCAGCCAATGACTTAACATCCGCATACGTTAGAAGTATCTCCTCGATTCTTAGATTGCTCAGCTTTTTTCATGCATTTGTAAAGGTCGTTCCAAGCAAGGAGTCATTATCCTTTCTATATATATTAAGTATGAAATTTCCTTTCGAATCGTTTGCCACAAGATTGTTGTACTCGGGTAAGTTGGCCATCTGAAAAAAGTATTTTTTATCGGCAAGTATATTTTGCATGCTTTTACAAATGATTGTTTTATTAAACTAACATTCACATGCAATATACTATATAACAATCAAAATGCAAGAACAAAAGTGTTTTACATAAATTTCACATACGTTTGCTGCAAAATTGCAACATGTAAAACGTATCTGACGTGATTAAAATGCGAAAGATTCCATTTGAAACTATGTAAAACATACATGTGATCGTGTCAACATGCACAATGGTTAATTTGCCTTGTGTTATCCATTATTAAGGATATGATGGCAATTTCGAACTTACAATAGAATGTACGTACACCTGCAGGAAAACGCTGAGAATATTTAGCCTCGTAATATGACATCACCGTGTCCATGACGATAATGCCCTGCTGGGCAACAATAGAGGCGTTCTCTTTATATATCCGGTTCATCCACGGTTGCAGCAAACCCTCTTTAAATTTGCTTCTTCCTATATACCCTATGAAATGCATGTGTAAACTTTGTTAGTATGAACAGTATGTAAAAGCATGTGAATCTATATTCCGATATTTTTTAACTTCATCAAGGAAATCAGACAAACACAATGAGGTCATTCAACACATATATTACTTATGTTCTCGGCAAAAACAACTCTTGCAGACATTGAGAGCTTTGCACATGTTCAGATAAATATCTTAATCACGGTGTTACATTCTAAATATTGATAAACGGTTTATGCGTTACGCAAGCGTAAGGTTAAAGGCAATACTTATAAATAGTTGACATAGCACTTTTCATTGTTTCTTTGAAACACGCAAGATATGAGTTTTATATTGAGAATAAGGAAAATTCAACTATGGACTATCATCGTAAAATAGATAAGGTGCATACTATCTTCTTCTAGATCAAACGCAACGAATACAATCGTTTTTGAATACGATTCCTTTTTTATTCTCTTCTGTTAGAAGACTAGCAACTTCCAGCAATGCAGCCATTACGGAGCCATTGTCATTCACACCTGAGAGTGATAAATGGTTCTAAGTCTCTGTTTTATTGATTTTGATGCATCCTTAATACTCCTAATGACATAAATATTATAAAAGAAATTTCTGATAAAATCGTCATGAATATAACGAATACAATGTTATTTGGTAATATACTTTATCTTGCAAGGCTTAGAACAACGGAGTTGCGGACATTGTTGTTCGAACCGAGAAAGCTTTTCTATATTTGACATGTTCCGACTTTTTCAGTCTTGTCCAAACTTCCGAGTCAAGTTGTCATAAAAACAACACGATTTATAACACGAAAAACTTAATAGAAGCTTTTTGAAATGGGCGATAGTGTCATGTCTTCAAGTTTCTTCCTAAAACCTCATAGCATATCGTTCGAAACAGTATCTCTTAAACTGAAAGGCTAAACATGAAATCACTAGTATGCGATATGAAAGCACCATATGTACTTTGTTTAATCAACAACATATCGTTTGTTGTCTTTGAAGTCAATTTTGAAACCACGCCGAAGCCCGAGACCAATGGCTGTCATCCTGTGATCCCAGAATCTATTAAGTGGACCATGATTCTTGCAACAATTTTCACAAATATCGTATACAAATATAAAACAATTAGCTGTTTTTTGCTATAAATTGTAATTGTGTGATTGTAAGCAAAATACTGCTAATGTTAGTTTTCATGGTTACAACAATTTCCTGAATACAAAAGCACTGACTTTCGTAAAACGTTTTGAACATACAAAGGTTTTTCCTTCTGATTTGTTTCTCTTTTATTCATAAAATTCCATTGATGAGCAAGAAAGATAAGTTTTAGAAATCAATTGTTTGCAACCCAAAAATATTTCCGTCTGGTTACTTTAAAATATTGTGTTAAATAAAAATATTAATCGGAAAATAAGAATAATTTGTATTATGTCCCCTGTAGGGTTGCATATCAGTCACCTTCTCCGTCTGTTCGTTTGTCCGTATGTCCATATGTCCTTTTTTCGGTCCGTCTGGAATTTCGTTTTTTCGGAAAAACAACGCTTTAAAATATCGAGCTGAATTTTGGTATGCGAGTCTACCTACATGACATACAGATGAAGTGTAATCTTCGTTCCAGCCCGTTGATTTTTGACGAAGATACGGGCCTTATCTATTTTTCTGCAAAGTGAAGTAGTAAGCTTTAAATGGAACTATTGTTTTCATCATTTTGCATGTACAATGTCTATTTTTGACAAGGGAAGTAATATTTTTTAAAGGGATATATTCCAAGGAAACAGCTTCTATTAAAGGAAGCAAAAAGCATGCATATTTGAGTCAAACGTTGATGTAGACATTTTCACTCTAATAACCGTTTTCCGGAGTTGTTTACGCAACGCTTTCCGATATTGAGCTGATTTTTGGTATGTGATTCTACATACATGCCCTACAGATGAAGTGTGAAATTCGTTCCGATCAATTGCTTTGTGGCGAAGATATGGGCCTTGGACTTATATATATTTGCTCTATAATAATCGTTTTTTACGCAACGCTTTCAGATATTTAGCTGATTTTTCGTATGCGAGTCTACTAACATGACCATATAGATGAACCATTTGTTTTTAATACAACTGTTTCTCGGAGTTTTTTTAACGCACCCGCTTTCAGGTATTTAGCTCATTTTTGGCATGTGAGTCCACCTAGATGATGTGCAGATAAATTTGAAATTCGTTCTGGTCCATTGATTTTTGGCGAAGGTTTGGGCTTTGGACTTTTTTTTAGTATTTTCTCTATAAACACCGTTTTCCGGAGTTTTTTTACGCAACGCGTTCATATATGGAGCTTACATTTGGTGTGTGAGTCTACCTTCATGGCCTACAGATAATCTTTTGTTGTATTTGAACGATAAAAACTGAAAACTTTAACTACATACTTAATTCGAGATTTGTTAGAATAATGAACATTATGTTCGACCCAAATGTTTATGTTGCATATTCCGGTAGACCACTTTATTGTTGTCTGTAAAGTGTCAAATTAACTTTCTCACGTATAAATGTTTATTTGTTCTACACTAATTAATATAATGCAATGGTTTCTTTGTGTAATGAACAAAATAAACATTGTGTTTGCTTAGATGATGCTCCAATAATCTATGAGTTCAACTGTAATTTTGTGTCCATTCACTTTATATTAATATATGATTCTAGCCACTTACCTAAATATATATATAAGAATGTTCATAGTACTTGTATTTTAAGTGTTTAAATATTATTATTAGTATTTAGTTTAATAAACGTACTTTTCACATGTTGTTTTCATTTATTGATTGCTGTATGTGCAATTGATTTGACTTTTCCTCTATACTAATACCCAAGCAATACATTTTGACAAATTGCACGAAGTTGAAAATGCACATGTGATAATAAGTAACACGATGCCGTTTTCGACAAAACCCGAACCAAATGCTAGATCCCTCATTAACAAGGAAATGTTTGTTTTTTCCAAATAATGTTTTTTCATATCATATTACAACGAATGTTTATTTCTTTGCGATTTATAATCACAAATTCGCGTCAGAGTAATAACATTAATATTAAGCTTTAGAAATCTGCTGAGCTGTATGATGTTATAAGTAATCATGATATCATTCATACTCAAACCAATTAAATAAACATTAAACGTGTGTATACAAATAACTAAATTACCAACTAACAGTGAGATATTAAGAGGTAAACAAAATATATTCATTTATTAAATGAATTCATTGGTCCTCATTCAATTGGGTTACGGGTTATATAGCAGTATCGAAATGTAATTTAGCTAACATAAGCCGTTTATAATTGATATATTACCGTTAAAATTGTCTTTATCATTAATTAACGCAGCAATCAAGAAATATATAACAATTTCATTCAGATACAAATCTTACCTAACTTAATATTGTTAGGACCAATATTTGATTGCGACATCAGATGGTACATATGAGGTTGAAATCTAAATCGACATGCGATTTATTATACACATTCTGTTGTTTATTTGAACAAGCTGTTTCCGACCCTTTCTTTAAACAGAAAATATCAAAAAAGCAGAAAGTGTTGTCCATGATTATAATGTGCGGACTGCACAGGCTAATCTGAGACGACAATATACGCACATGCATTAAATCCACTTTCACAGAGCACGGTCCATTAATCCATGCTATATACTAGACTATTACTTAAATGTGTGTGGTTTGCGTTTGTAATTCTTTGCATTCGAATAATCTGATCATATATGCAGCACATGCAGTTATTATATTTTATGATACGGCTATAACACGTATCGCTTTAAGTCTCGTGGTCTGCAAAATATGAATATATAGATCTGAACTATTTCTAGTTGCTGTACAAACTCTCGGCTTATGGGTGTGATAATGCGGCTAGAAACGAGTATTATAAGATGTATGTTCAAACATTAAACAAAACGAAGTTCAACTCCAGAGGTATTGTACTAGATTGTTTTATGTACGAACTTAAGTTACACGTTCACAAGCTGGCTAAACAAACGGCAAAGGTGAAACAAGTTCATGTTCCATAAAAAGTATAAACAAAATACAGACTATTATAAATCTAATTAACGCCGATCCGATATGAACAACAATTATAGTATTCAACTGTATATGATGGAATCTTCTTTATTGAAAATCACAAACTTTTGTGTGTACATCTTAATGTACACTAAGTTCTTAGTTATATTTTACAAATGCGATGGATACTATTTAAACTTAATATTAATATAACTTACATGTGTGGAAGTTTCCACTCAAAACAAAATATTATAATGCTACGACCACAGTGAGTTTCTATACAAACAGAGGCAAATTGCATAACAACAGCAGAAAAACACGCCAATGTGGTACATACCGCAATGTTTAACCTTATTGTACTTTGCATTTAATGAAGACCTGATTAAATCACGAAATAATAAATGTAGATTGTATTTAAATTACAGTCTTGCAAACTATTGATCATGCAGATTGCTATTCAACAAAGAATACTTTTGAAAACGTTCATCTTTGAACGGTTTTAATGACCACTTATTCGCTACATTTGTGATTTCGCATACGCTGATTCGAATTCATTCAGGACATGCTATTAATTTCGGCGTTACATTGCCTTTTCCACCATCGCTCTATGTTTTCCTGGTATGCGTGTCTGGGCCATCTCCACAAGACTCCTTAAGAACATAACAACTGAAGTAATATGAAAGGCAAAAACTCAAAATCATATTCCCTTGTTTAAAAAACGTGTCCTTCAAATAAAGGTTAAACACGGCTTTGAAAGAAATGTAAGCAATATATGAGGCTCTATCATTTGAAGTCCCTGACAAATACAAACTTAATATAAATATAATGTTGCATCTTTTGCACATATGCAAAATTTCATCATGAAATCACATCATTTGTTCCGTTTAGGGTGTTAGGTGTTTAAAACATTCATAAACAAACTTTCTCTGGTGACCAAGATTCCATATGAGTGTTTTTTCATTATCATAACTCATGTTCTTTCTAAGTGATATTAGTAATACGATTAACTTTTCGAAATCCAGCAAAACCATTGACTTACGCGGGGTGGGGACATTTTTCATTTGAGTTTAAACTGCAGAATTTAGTTTTATTGAAATGTCCTGTAAATTCATTGAAAATCACTTTGCAAATCGTTTAGTCATTTGACTAACAGAGCAGTCGTTTTTTAAGTGACCCGTTCCTTTCGAGCGTATTTAAGCTTTTAGATCCTTCCCATTATGACGTGAAATACAGAACAGAATGCATGAGATCTCAGGTGTGTTCAGGTCAACCATAAAGAATTTCGGATTTCCCACGAACTTGTGGATGCGAAACATTTCGCATGTATGAAACATAACACAATCCTATTAAGTATAAAATAAGTATTGAACACTTTTTTTGACATCATTACATTATATTTATAAATACAAATGTTGCTATAATGTTCAAAGTCCAGAAACATTGTCACGAGAGAAATTCGTGTTAACATTCGCTAAACGTTTAATGTATGCAATTGACCAAATTACTTTTCAATCAATTACAATAAAAACATCTAACAATGAACATAAGCATTTCCAAGCTAGGGCCACTGACTTGGAACGTTTGCTAAGCTAAAGATTTATATCGGGGTAAAGCCCAATCACAAAACACACAGATATATTTATTGAAACTGTTCGATTAGATTTACAAGTGCTATGTTTCATATGCAATAAATTACATTGATTATTTTTAAAACTATATTCAAATGCTTTTATATTATTTTAAATTTGACAATTACTATACACTGGGTCTTTATTAAACAGTTTATATTCATTGGAATTTAATTGATTTAACCGTGTACTATGATTTGGAAGATCTTGCCAGACTCAAAAGTCGTATACATTTTGTCCGAATGCTGATTTCAACAATGGTAAACAATTAAGCCCAAACCTGCTGGTAATAAATCCTCGAATTATTAAATCCACAAGCCTGAAACATGTATATTCACACTTTGGGGAATACACAAATCCATTTCCTTTAATTTTAACTACACACCTTTTATTAAAAAGTATCCAAATAGATGCATTTTATATACACAAATTTCACCCGAAAATATTTTTACCTCCGAAAAAAAAAATAAGCACGTTCAATAAGCCCTTACATATGCCTAAATTGTAATCTGCAATCCGTCTGCACACTCATAGTGCATATGTATTCTTTACCTAGTTTTCGAAGATCGTGCATATTCTACAAAAAAGACTATACCGTTAACACGCCTAATAAACTTTAAGTTTCGTAAAACGCTCGCCATATTTTGGCTTGTTTATTAAGACCATGTTGAGTAAATTACTGTACTTTTGTGTTACTACGCGTTCTACGTTTGGAATCCTTTAGACAGCCCAAAATACATATTTATCAAATGATGTTTTAACATCTCTTAAAAACATCCACATTACCAAACTTCTGGTTTATTTAACATCGGTTAGTGAGTGGCGCGAAGGATTTATTCATAAGCTCCGACTAAATGATATCTCTGGTAATCTTCCATCTTGCTTTGTAATCTCTGGCTATCTTGCCCATTACCCATAAATGCCAGTGTTCCTAAAGGGTTTATTTTAGGGACCCCTTTTTTCTTGTATATGTTTTATACATAGTACTTAACTGATGACATAATTATGCATTAGCTTTGATATATCATGAGACTAAGTGCAAAGCGACACGTACTAAAAACAGAAAAACACTAAACACTATTATTACTTAAAAAGTACAGGAGATATAAGGCATGAAACTTGGCTTACATGTATGATGATTGTTTAAATAGAATACCTTATATCTTAACATCGATGAGAGACGTGCACGTTGGAATGAATCATCAAACAATGTTAAATTTAACGGGCACTATAAAGGTAATACAAACTACTTTATTGACTTGGTTTGTTATCGTTGAGGGACTGCTGTTTTGTTTCAGTGTATACATCACAACATCGTTCTAGATTTCAAATAAATATTTTAATAAACCTGAGGAGTGATTACCCATCCAACATCTCGTAATCTTTTCATTGTGTTCACTTGTATGTGTAAAAGAACTTCACAATACCAATAGTTGAAACGAAATTTATATTTAAAAAATGTAAATGCAAATCAATTATTGCATCACCAGGTAAACAGTTTTATAGTAAGTCACATATTGATACGTTGAAGGAAACATACGATTGTACGTAGAAAACCAAATTTAGTAATACAATTGATGTAATGACATTCAATTGGTGCAGGGTTATACGAGTATGTGTATATGATAATAAAGTTTTTGCAAATATATGCCAAACATTCTACTCCAGCTTTATAAGAAAGACATATTCAATCATATGGTCAATCTTATCTGCAACTCAGTTATCTGGTTACAAGAAATAAAAATATTGTTAATTTTCCAACATGCGTGTGAACAATAAACAATATCAAAAACACGCATCCGAATCTTGTGGAAGAATAATTCATGTTTGCCTCATGAAACTTGTTGGACAGACCATTTATCTTTTGAACAGGCATTAATTGTCAATTTGCTGAGTTATATTGGTTGTTTTGAGATGGCGAAACATGACATTAAGGTTATCAAGGTAATTCTTTTAATATTATATCATACAACACGTAGTCATCTGTCAAAAGTGCTTTAATCAAATGCAAATTAAAAATTCATTGGCGATATGCAATAAATTAATAATTTACTGATATTTGCATTTAACATAAACATATAGGTTATGAATAATGAATAGAAACTGGCGATTTATTTAATTGTTTAAACACGTTCTGAGCTAGTTTTTAAGGGACTTAACATTTGTAAGGCTAAACAAATCTTTACCGATCCAGCCAAACCGTGGTATAAACACGGAAGTTAACATAATGACAGTACAGCTGCATTGAGGATCGAAGCAGTTGGAACCAAGCTGGACAAAAACGTTCGCTTAATTATTTACTTAACCGAACATCTGTTGTATGAACATCACTGCGCTTAGCAAAAAAGAAAAGGTCAGTTTTCATTTGCAGGCTTCAACCTCGTTCAATAATAGTATATTTTCTAATAGCCATATATGTTCGCATCGTGGAAGTGCGGTTATTTCCCTCTATAACGGAACGAAAGTAAAGGGACGAAATCCAGAATTCTTCTTTATTTTGGAACGACATATTTATACCTTTAAGATAGTCAATGCGACATCTTTTATACGCAAATGGGTGAAGGGACGTAATCCAATAAGATTATTTAGACTTTGAAATAATGTGTTCGTGTTAATCATTCCCCTTATGCATGCGTTTATGAAAACTAAACATAAACACAATTCAAATAAAAATCTGAACACGTCGGTGCATTATATACACACCAATTTGAATTCCGTATGATTAAAACCACATAATCCGAAAAACTCAATCTGGAAAACAAGAATGATCAATTCTGAACATAATCATTACGACATTGTGTCTAGGGTACTGATACTCAACGCGTTTATCCCTTTCTTGTCCACGAATATGTTCATGTTATCTTTACAGTGGATATCATTTCATTAATATAGTTATGTCTGAGTTTTACTTGATTATCGTCAAGGGAATTTTTAATAGAGTTTCGGATTTTAGAAAATATAATTAAACCATACTTTTTACAAAATGTTAATATTTAGATTAGTCCTAAATAATTATGAAAGTAAGAAAAAGAAGGTAAATGAACAATATTGCCTTCTATTCAAAAGAATTCGAAACCGGGTCGTGTAGATGCAAAAGCTAACTCGCTACCATAAGACCGCTCAGGCTGTTTATGTCAATTGCGTTATTTAAACGCCGTTTTAGGTATTCAAGTTTCTTTTCCAAAATAATTGCAGTATAAAGCGTAACACACAATTTAGAATTCAAACGATTTAAATGCATGATTTTCAATAACCGAACATATATTTGAAACATTTGTTTTCATCTTAGGAGTGTTATTGTGTTTGTTTAAATTATTTCCGTTCATTCTTGTTTAGAATGTATGCTTTTTTATTGTGATTTTCCATAACTGTGCTTTCCTTCATAGTGCAATAAAGACTGAAAAGCAAATCGTATAAATGTAACCAAAGTTGAATGAACGTTTAATGTCAAGGTAACAACTTTGATAAAATTGGATACAGCATCCTCAATTTTAAAGTTGTAATATGAGTCAAATAAAATATAATAATATAAAATGTGCGATTTATGCAAGGTAATCGTAAAAAATAGACTATAGATTTTGTCAGAAATCGGGTCCATGTCCTATCAACTTCATTTAAGTATTTACTAGTACATACACTAATGAGCTCAAATGTGTATTGGCAATATAATCAATGAATACATTGCTCATACTCGTAATATTGAGATTGTATCACATTTGAGCTTACTGGTGCATGTAATGTTAAATACTTGAATGCGTGTAAAAGTCACTCTTTCTTTCTGTTCCTTCTCTAAAAGTATCTACCGTTCCGTATTGTAGATTTGTATGCATTTTAAGTTGATATTTTTCGGCGAAGCTGACTTTACCCAGGTTTTGACCTTACTCGACATTTGTAATTGTCTAGAAAAATTTCCCGCCAGTAGGGATGAATTAATAATTGTATGGATTGTTCGTATTTGAAAATAAATATCATTATTTAAGCATCGCAAGAAAGGCGTCTATGTACATCAATATATTAAATATCGAGTTAACTATATAATTATCGACTCCTTTAAATGTGTATCGCTAAAAAAACGTTATAATACCTTGCAGTATCGATAAATCAACAAGTAAAGCTAAAACTTTCATTCTGAAAACGATACAGTTTAATCGCCAACATAAATAATACAATAATAAAATGGCCAGTTGTTAAGTTTAAATATTGAACGCAAAGGGAAATACAACGCTGTTCTGTAATGAAGGCTGCTCGTAATACGTCTTGCAGAATTTCGAGCGGTAATTACCAACGCCACATATAGCAAACATCGTTCGGAACCATATCAACAGAATATCACCAGGGGTTATGTAAACATATCATTATTTCATCGCTAAATGGGGTGCGTTTCGTAAAAGTAAAACGCAAATTTAAAGCTCAATTAATATCGATCATATGGTACATAAGTGAATCGAAAGACAATTTATGATTGTTTCATATTAACTGCGGTTTTAGCAAGCATTTTATGACAAAGCTGCGACATTGATGGTAAATTATTAACTTGCCGAGATATTGAATTGTGCAGGATTCTCGGGAAACCGTTTTCACTTTACTGTATAAACATGCTTATTTGTTGATTTCGTGGGCTGTTTATACCACGAATATTTAAAACAAACACGTAGGGAAATGACGAACTCAAATTCCACCTTCTTTTGCAAAATTAGAAATCCTTGAATGTTCTTGTTCACGAACACATTATTAACACGTTATTTTATGACCACGAATATGAATGTGCAGTCTTTTGCCGACTAACAAAGTGGTTCGATATATGATGGTTTAAAAAATCATATTTTTCTATACATTGACATAATTAACAGGTTTGGTTATAATAACTAAACAAATACATTAAAAACACACTTAACGAAGACATTATAGTGGCCATTATGAGTGTCATACTGTGTCCGTAAATAACTTAAATATGACATGTATTTTGCCATGAGTTTCTATCTTGATTATGAGTTTTCTTATTTATAAAGTTATTCGTGTACTAGAGTTGCGACACCTTAAGGGTTTCGCGGGATGGAATGAGTGGAGAGATTATATCAAATTTAAAATCGATCATTTCTAAACAAAAATTGGCACGATTAATTATGTGGGTACGAAAAATAATAATTTGGGTACGAAAACAAATTTGAGTACGAAAAAAAGGGTACGAACAAAATAAGGGTACTATTTGTATTTGGGTACGAAAAAAATGGGTACAAATAAAAAATAAGGTACGAAAAAAATTGGGTATGAAAAAAATTTGAGTACAAACAAATGGGTACGAAGAAATTTGGGTACAAACAAATTTGTGTACGAAAAATATTGGGTACGAAAAAAATGTGGGTACGAAAAAAAAATTGGTTACGAAAACAAACTAGAGTACGAAAAAATATAGGGAACGAAAAAAATTAGGGTACCAAAAACTATTATGGTACGAAAAAAAGGGTACAAATAAAAATTTGGGTACGACAAATTTGGGTACGAAACAAATTTGGGTAAGAAACAAATGGGTACGAAAAAAAATTTGGGTACGAAAAAAATGGGAACAAAAAACTTAAGGGTGAGAACAAATTGCGTACGAACAAAAAAATTGGGTACAAAAAAAATTGGTTACGAAAACAAAATTGGGTACGAAAAAAAATTGGGTACGAAAAAAAAATTGGGTACAAACAAATTTGGGTACAAAAATATTTTAGTACGAAAAAAATGGGTACGAAATTTTTTTGGGGTACGAACACATTTGGGTACAAAAAAACATTTGGGTACGAAAAAAATGGTTACGAAAAAAAAATTGGGGTACGAAAAAATGTGGGTACGAAAAAAATTTGAGTACGAAAAAAATATGGGTACGAAATATTTTGGCATGATTTTTTTTTTAAATCAAATTTGAATTATCTAGCGCGTGAATTGTCTCCAGGTGTGAATTGTCTTGGGGTTGCTATTAGCGCTACATGTACTTCCGGCCAAGCTAAGTGTTTATAGCGATTGCGCAATAAAAAACACCACTTTTTCGTCAGTTTTGCAAAAACTACATTTTTTCCCAGAAATGACGAATATGCCATCGCGTACATCGCGTTCTGGTCCATATACATGTCAATTTTCAGCAAAAGTTATCTGCCAGTTTCCAATAGAGTCAAATCGCGGCTATAACCAGGAGCTTAACGAATTTTAGTCGCCATTATCATTCGTTCAATTGAACGTAATCAATAGATAACGTCCAATATATCACTCATTCCATACGAAAAAAATGTGGGTACGAAAATTTTGGGTTCGAAAAAATTATGACAAAACAAATTGGGTAGGAAAAAAAATTTGGTAAGAAAAATGTGTACAGAAAAAATGTGGGTACAAAAATGTTGGTTACGAACAATTTATGCCAAAAATAATTTGCGTACGAAAAAAAATGTGGGTATGAAAATTGTGGGTAATAAAAAATGTGGGTAGGACAACAAAATTGGGTACAATAATTTTGGTTCCAAAAAAAATGTGTGTACTAAAACAATTGGTTATGATCAAAAATTGGGTACAAACTATTTTGGGTACAATTTTTTTTATTAGGAAAGATGGGGTACCTGTAAGCATACCGGTGTACCAAAAAGTATCATTTGAAAATTGGTGTACGGTTAAGTATACTTCAAAGTACCCGGGGTACGGGGAAGTAGTATCTGGGGGGACCTTGACCCATTCAGCGTTAGTATCCCAACAAGTGGACCATGGGCCAAAGTGACCCAAAAATGGGTGTGGCGTGTGTAACTCATAAAGGTGCATCTACATATGAAGTTTCAAAGTTGTAGGTGGAAGTACTTTGATTTTAAAGCCAATGTTAAGGTTTTAGGGGCGAACCCCGGACGGCAGAAAGACACGACACGACGAGCTGGCTATGAAAATACCTAGGATTTTCTCCGGAAACAGTCGAGCTAAAAAAAGAAAGTACTTAATGAAACATAAATGCTTTATTTATATGCCCAATGTTAGTTTTGAAGATAAATATTCATAAACAAATCAGCCAAGATATCGTTAGAACAAATGACTTGACCAAGTTTCTTGAAGGATAGACAGTAAAGGTGATTTCTTGAGTGGTAAAAAAGATTTAACAATACCCATGTAAGGAATACTGCCCTGCCCCTCACGGCCATGGTTTTAAGCGGACGGAACCATTTTTGAACTCGACCCAGGTATAAGATTAAAAGTTATCAAAATATCAATGAAATCCGATTAGGAATTAGTATATCACTGACAGACATTAACATTGTATTCTTTTTTTTTCTACAATCGATAATAAAAGGTTCATGAGAGAATCACAATATAAGCTTTTAATTAATAAAATCATAAAAAAATGTGGGCAACAAATCATTTTTGTTTCAAAAAGAATTATACACTGTAATTAAATGTAGCACACAATTGGAATTATTCAAATATTGATTGCAAATGAAACGGTGTTGTACATTAAGATTCTTGACACTTTTTCAGCTTTTATAGGAGTCATAAACAAGATGTGTTTGTGAAAAAACAATAGGTCCCCCATATATTTGACCTTTTACCTTGAATGATGACCTTGACCTTTAACCACTCAAAATGTGCAGCTCAGTGAGGTACACATGCATGCCAAATATCAAGTTTCTATCTTCAATATTGCAAATGTTATGGCCAATGTTTGCAAACCAACAATCAAACAAACCAACAAACAGACAGGGAAAAATCAAATGTCCCCCAGTTTAGACTGGGGGACATAACAAGAGCTGTCAGAGGACAGCGCGCTCGACTATTCCTATCATGGGGAAATTGTCCATATTCAATAAGGTCAATGTAATATAGTCATATTCTAAGTGGAAGAGGACCAAACATGTAATTGAAACATATTGATCGTTTATGTTTTAAAGCAGTTGTACTTTATAGACGATTCTTAGCTCAGGTATATTTTCCACAATCAATTGAACATTTGTAAAGACATAAAACAAACTAATAAGACTTTATTTCAAGTTTGGGTGGTGTCCATTGTGGTATGTCAGGTTAGTGTTGTTTTGTCAAAGCATGAAACAAATTTGATGATAAACAAGAAACAATCGGAGACGGGTGATGCTCCCCAAAGGTTTTTTGGTCACAATATTGCACTATATATTCAGATAAAAGGAAACGTCTTGAGGGGCATAACTTTGGACAAAATAATACAATGGATGGTTAAGCAACTTAAAAAATTAAAAAGGCCATAACTCTCTATATAAATCATCTAACCCGAACCCACTTATAACATGCGCATCTCCTAGAGGTAGTTATGTTTCCCATAAAGCTTCATTAAATCCCAGTCAGTAGTTGGGGAGAAATAGCCCGGACAAGAATTGCACGACATGTATATGTACAGTTTATAGAAAATTTCAAAGGGCCATAACTCTGTGAAAAATCAACCGACCATAACCGGCTGATAATATGCACATCTCCTGTTGGTAGTGAAGCTTCCCATAAAGTTTCATTGAATTCCCGTTAAAGTTGCTTAGAAATAGCTCGGACAAGAATTGCACTACATGTACAATGGAACATTTGAAAGGGCCATAACCCTGTAAAAATCATCCGACGAGAACCAGCTGATAATATGCACATGTCCTCTTGGTAGTGAAGCTTCCCATAAAGCTTCATTGAATTCCGGTCATTTGTTGCTGAGAAATAGCCCGGACAAGAATTGCACTATATGTACAGTTAATGGAAAATTTCATAGGGCCATACATTGTAACTCTGTGAAAAATCATCCGACCAGAACCGGCTGATAATATGCACATCTCCTCTTGGTAGTGAAGCTTCCCATAAAGTTAAAATGAATTCCAGTCATGAGTTGCTGAGAAATAGCCCAGACAAAAATTTTGCACGGACGGACAGACGAAGCGGCCACTATATGCTCCCCCTAAAACATTTGGGGGGGCATAATAACAAAGTTATGGCAATTTAAAGGTTGTACGCAAACATTAACATAGATTTATCAATTATATGCATCATAGTCGTTTCTAAATAGAAATCACGAAACAACCTACTAATGCATATGTTTGCCAGTTATTGAGTTTCAGCATTTCCATTAATATATTATAGACCTATTGTTAACTGTCTGCAATTTCATACGCTGAAGATTTCCATATCCACGAGTGTTTTTTATTGTCAAATGTTAGTGTTTTTCAATTGATCGTATACTTATCTACAAAACAGCTAAGAAGCGTTCACTTTACATCATTTTGATGATTTTATAATATTTTGAAAATACTTTCTCGCGTTCTTTTCGAACCTTTATTGGCAGCCATTTTGATTGTTGGTTGTATATTTTCGAAATTATGTGTTTTAATGACTCTCAAAAATGTTTTAAGTGCTGAAATTGTAATTTTAAGTATCGATTTCTCCATTTATTATTATATTTTGTTAAATTATTTGCGTTTAAATTTGATTGTTTGTTGCTTACTTGCGAACTATCTTTTTATGTGTACGCTAGTGGATATGTAATCAGGTTACCGTATCTACATCAATGAAATGTAACGGTTGTTTGTTTTTGTTTGTTTTGTTAATATTTTCTTAACGGGTTCAGCTTCGTATGTTTAACGCAATATGAACTTATTTATTAATTTGGGAATAAAATCGCAATATGTATTAATTAAAATCAAATTTGAAGTGTCTAGCGCGTTTAAACTTGACTCCCAGCTCGATCATCAATATTTCATACGTTTTTGTATGCGCGAGTTTTCATGTTTTTTTCCGATTTATTACAGTTTTCTAGTAAAGCAATTTAGAGCGTTTATTGTATAAACTACATATATTATGTACATTGTTCATCTGTGTTAAGCGGCAACGGGCAGTCTTTTTGATTTTCGAAAAGTTAATATTTAACTCGATGTGCGTTTTTGCATTCAAGTTCTGGCGTAATAGCGCTTAGTGTGTGTCTATTGTCTGGGTTAACGATCTGTCTCTGGTAACCGCCTTTAATTTAATAATAAATTCGATCGTTTACCATGATTTGCCATTGTAAGTATTTTCAATTGCATGTTTACTTTGAGAAGAATTAAACGACAAAGGGGAACCACGTCTATCGATAGAGGACTATCATGGATTTAATCCATGCGATTAGAATAATCATAAGCGGTGTACATCTTTGGAGTTAATCAAGCACAGTCGGAGCTCTTCTGACAATATTTTGGATAGTACAATACGGCGCTGCAACAAAACACCGCGCACAATAGGCCATGGTAAGTTAATAGCTCAATAAAACGAACCAATTCGCTACCATTTTTAAATTATTGTTTGAAGACATACATTTTAATTTGATAGTAGCTGTACGACAATGTTGTACACTGTGTTACTCGACCCAGACTTAATAATATGAACGTGTGTTTATACTGTCGAAATTGGTAAAATAGGTGCTAAGAATACGCGCCATGTATGGGTTAAAAAGTCATACTACAACTTTGGCAGACACAACATTGGAATAGACTTTGGCTTACTTTAACGATTTATCGCATTACACTTTATTAATTGATTTCCCACCATATTTAAGTTACTTAAACATTATAAATGTTATGGATGATACCATTTAATATATGTCAATACTGAATTGTTATCATGTGGTAAGATAAGATACACGTGCAACAGGTTGTTCAATAAAGGCCGGGGTAATCATGTAATGGCTTCATCAGAGTAGCATTAAACTCGCACTATAGTCAATTATTGTTAGGCGGCATTTATAACCACTAGCATCGTCGCTAGGAAAGGCTTGTGTAAGTCGCTTTATAACGGTATATCCGGTAAATTCATGTTCTATATGTTGATATAAGACTCAAATGAGAAACCAAAATCGACTGTTTGTGGCTTTACTTCTTATGACATATATATACGCGATATTATTCGCATATTTCCCCCTTAATTTAAAAATATAAATCGGAACTAGCAAAGCTCTCTATAAGCAATGTTGTAATTGCAAGGGAGCGGGGCGTTTTTCAGGCACAACGTAAATCACTCATATCACAGCGGTTTTAAAACACAACAAAAACACGCGTTTATGGTGCATTGCGGTCGACATCGGATAAAACTTACTCCCGATACATGTTACATATATCTCTAGTTGGTCCTTTGATGTAGTTGATATTTAAAACAGTGATAATAATTAGAAATAATAAAGAATATTGTTTGTTTCGTAAAAATCCTTACATCTCGTTTGAATTTTACTTCTCAGCAATTTCTTATCTTAGGCAGTTCTGTGCCACCATACGATTTATATTTATTTTGGTTAAAGTTCATAAATAAGTATGGCCTATAAGCTTCTTTTTTTTAAGAAATACACATGTAAAAGTTTTTATTGAGATGCCTTTCTAAGTATCGTCTGATAAATATTTTTTTTGATATTCAAATAACCATAGTGTAAACTGTCCAACTGCCTTTAACAATGAAGTTGCTTACGTCAGACGATATTTAATCGTCGAATCCTCCATAATACAATTCAAAGGTTCTCATATTACTTGGGCTTTAGATAGACCTGCAATTATATTGGCGCTAAGGCACTCACAATTTGTAAACGGCCGGGTAACGATCGAGTTGAGTTATTGATTGGGAACTGGGTGTGCGCAGGTAGGTGATTTTGTATTTACTTTACGCGTCCGACTTCTACTCGTTTCTTGATATAATCCTTATTATAAAAGAGTAATAATAGTTATTGAAAGTTTATTTCGACTAAGCCATATACAGTTGATATTAATTGTCCATAAATGTGTAGTACAAAAGAATTTGAATCTTGATGTATTGCTAAAGAATAAACAAAATTAAACTCACTGATAGTTTTATTCAGACAGTTAACATTCACGTTTCATGTTGACACTATTTAAAAAAAATATTTGATTAAACTGATTAAATAAAAATATGTGTCTATTAAATCATCAGATGTTTGATATAAATTAACAATTATATGAATATCTAATTAAAGTGAATGCACATAAATACACTGAAAGGAACACTTGACAGTTAGGAAGCAGCACCTGAACAGCGCACGGATGTTATCCGGTTTAATCAGGAATGATTTGTTGATATAACAGTTAAAAAATTTTTTTATCCCTTTCCTTCGCAATGAAGACGTATCCTGTCTTTTTTTTTTTATCAAACTTATGTAAAATTACCATAAACCGAAAAAATGGTTACTGATTTTTGAAATCCATATTTAAAACGTTCAAGTCAATACTCAATCAATTGAATAATTCACTTATTTTGTGAATCAATCACTTTCCATGTTATTTTAATTAATGTTGAAAATAAGAATATTTCTTTCTGATCAGTGAAATGTTCTTAGGCCATGCGGAAATTTCGATATTATTAAAGACAAATGAACCTTCGAATAAATTTACATGGCTGTAAAAAAAATGGAATTATATTATAAGGGCCACGAATCTCTCTTAAGTATGTACAAAGATATGACAATACTACAACATCATATGTTGTGTTGTTTACAGGTATTGAGTATCACATGATTTATTTTGTGTGTAAACCAAGACCTATGAAAATAAAATTATTTATTCATAATTAAATACTAAAACCTGTTGTATTTTGAAGTCATTGCCTTTTCAGTTAAACTATTCACTGTAAATTGATTTTACGGACTTCAATACAATCTTACAATTATGGATCAATTACATACCAAAATTGTAATTGTATATGTACTATATTTTAATATAATTACACATTAATTTGGTCCGTTAAAAGTATTGTTTTCATTGTGTCTAATTTGACAAGCACAGTATCATGCTCAGAGAAATCCCAGCTAATCAGGTTTTATTATTTTGAACTGGTATTTCAGGACTAGCTCTGCTTAAAATGTTAAAACACGGCAATCAAAGAAGCTAGCTTACCAGTATTTTGAACGCATTCACGCCGATTTTCTGTGTGAGGAATACCTGCTAAACGATTGAATAAACGTGTCCAAAACGTACGCCAAAATTTTAGTTTGATTTAAATCTTACAGATTTTTTGCAAACGTGCGCGTGTTATGAAATGTATACAATAAGTTATAATGAATTTCGTAACATAATATCAACAAAAAACAACAAAATCGCGTATTTAGGGTACTGCGGAAGCTTTCAGACAAAACATATAAAAGTGGCATAGCCTCATTGTCCCAATAAATGATACCTTTATCATGAGTTGGTACTTTTATGTATTTGACAATTTAAACAGTTATAATAACAACAACTACTGGACATATATAGAACACTATTTATTTCGCAACAAGTAGTTTTTGTTCTTCTCAATGATTGGTTATATTACGGCATGTAAATGATGTTATTGAAATGCCTTATTCGGTACCGCGTGATAGATCAAAATATGTTCTTGTATCGAATAAACCATATTGTAAACTACCCAAAGGAATTTAACAATGGTGTGGCTGACGTAAGGCGATATTTAAGATTTGAATGCTACATAATGATATCTCTAAGTGCTCATATTACAAGTCTTTATAAAGATCTGCGTTTGCCTATTCGCTTTGTATTGAACATTTGTAGACTGCTGGGTAAATATCGAACAGTGTAATATATTGAGAATTAGCAGTGCGCAGGTAGGTTTTGTGTTACTTAATGAATTCGTCTTAGTTCTACTGTAAATATAATTCGTATTCTTTAAGGGTAATTATAGTGAAGTGAAATTGTATTCCGGCTAAACCATATCAATTTGAACTCAATTTTCCATCCGTTCTTAGTACACTACGAGTTTTTGTCTTTTGTTTAATCGCTGACAAATAAACATAAATATCTCGCTTGCCAAATTTATATTTTTATTCAAGCACAGTGATATGAGCGTTTTCAATAATAAATGATGTTTCAAAAAGAAGTTAATATCATTTGCCTATAACGAACTTGTTGGTTTAAATGAGCATTGTAATGAGCGTTCTTTTATACTTTTAAAACATTATGTTTGCAGCTTTTTTCAAGAAGAAACGGTATTGCCAAAGGCTTTGTCTTTATATTATGTGAAATGAGCGTTAATAATATGCGTTAAGTCAGTATTTAAGATTAGCAAACAAATGCCACATAATAGTAATATTTCGATGGTATCCTATTACCAATAGACTATTGTACCGACAATCAGAAACACGTATCGCAGTTAGATGTCGGCAGCCAATATCGATAACGTTTACTATGGTTGATTTGGTTCGTAACATAAGTATCATGAAACGTTGTGGGGCAAAGTTGTAGTCCACTCGCTTACGGAGATTGACGACATGGGTTCGATTCCCGGCAGCATCAGATTTTTTAGAAATTATTTCTAATTATAAAAATTAGTTAACGCTATTGCAAATATTTAATATTTTTAAGAAATTTTATTTATTGAAATCTGAAAAAAAAATCAGAAATCTGTGAACATATCTCTTAAAGACGTGGATGGGAAAAGGATTTTGATTGTTTTCCAAATATACTGTAAAAAAAACATTAAAAATATGTAAACAATCACATTTAATGATATTGTAAAAAGGGCCAAAATCAATTAACTATAACTCAAACTCAAACTCAACTCAGTTTATTAAGTAAATAAAGGCCGTTGGCCCAAAATACACAGTATTTGATACAAAATATAACACATGTTTGTAGTTGCGAACACATCATCTTAATGCTAAAACATGTTAACATATTATATTGTGTTAATGTTACACCAAAAATGTATCAGCTTATTAAATTTTGTTCAAAAGATGATACACATACAAACGCAATTTCAATAGTGTATCATTATCTGTTTTGCTCATCAGAGTATACAAGTCATGTACAGTATTTCAACCTATATACCAGTTATATAGGAATTCTCTACGGATAACGTCATATTTACTACATTGAAAAAACGCATGGTATTCACAATCAATAATAGATAATTTTTTCTCGTTAAAACAAAAATTACAAATCCTCAAATTATGTGAAATATGCAACTGCCTACCAATTTCAATAGTTAATATGTGATTGGAGCATCTAAACTTGGCAAAGGCTATCTTATATTTTAGCGGAAATTCCAACTGCAAATATCTTTCGGTGTTAAGAAGAGATTTATAATTTTTATAATGGTTACCTCTAGATGCATTGTTAATGGCACTGTGCCGATTTTGCGTGACGCAATCAATTATACGCTGACAAAAATTACATACAAATAAGTCTACGTTGCCAACATCCTGAGAGATCCAAACGAAACCGAAACCATATCTAAATATTAAAGATTTTACATGTGTTGCCAAGCAAGTTCGCCCGGCGTTATCTATTGCTATTTACATTGTTTAGGAAATCTGTTATTAGGCATCATTACCAGTCTAAACCAATATTTAATGCAATTAACAACATATGTAATAAATAAGGGTAAACGACCACATTCGCAAAGGGCGATACAGGTATTAGTATTTTTCCTTACATGGAAAATACGTTTACAAACTTTATTTTGGACAGTTTCAATGGCATTTACATATTCATATCCCCATATCTGTGATCCATAACACAATATTGGCTTAACCATGCTATCAAAAAGTAAAAAAAGTTCTTTAATAGGTATATTGTTTTATCCATTCTTATATAACTCAGCTGGTATTCCATCTATGCCACTGCTTTTATTATTTATTAAATTACGAATTTGAAATTCGACTTCTGTGAGTGTAAATGGCTCATTTAACAATATCACATCATCGTTTATAGCATCTATATTATTGTTTATATCAATGCACGGCGCTTGATCACTGTATAATAAACTACGAAAGTAGTCTTGCCATTCATTAGCCTCGATACTAGTATTAATGTTTTGTTGCGGATTAGCTTGCTTAATTTTTTTTCACCAGAAATTCGGATTTTGTCGATTCTGGAGTAGTTCCGCTCTATTTTCTTCTTTGTAACTCAAAAATTTTAGCATTGCAATAATTTTTAAATATATTTCTGCGATCCTTTTACTCATTCAGATCAGATGCTAAATTTGAAGCTCGAAATTTTCGTAAATATGTGTATTTTTGTTTATTAAGATTATCGCATTGTTCATCCCACCAAAGTGGCTGTAATGATCGTTTGTAGTTAGGTAATAAAAGCATATTTTTGCCTGCCTCTTAGTATACAGCGTTAATTTTGTCAATCGCCGCCTCAATATTTGTACTAATGAGATTCATTATTATATTATAATTTTCATTTAAGAAAGTATATATTAACGCGAAAGACATCAGCAAATCCTTCTTGTCATTTGTATTTATTTACGCGCGAAACTTCTTTATTATTACAAAAATCATTGCGGTTGTTATTTATGTGTTCCAAGTTTATTCGACAGTAAATTGGAAAATGATCAGACTCTGAGCGGTCAAGTACTTTGAAGTCAATAATTTTCGAAAATAATTCTGATGAAGCAATCATATTATCTAAAACACTTGCCCCTTTGTTTGAAACACATGTGAAATTGCCTTCCTTATCGTTCGCGAATCTTCCATTTAGAATATGTACATCAAACAGACAGCATACATTGACTAACGATTTTGAAATTATTTCCTCTTAAATTATCTCTATTCGCGCGATGCATATTAAAATCACTGCCTTCTTAATCTATGTCTCCACATATATAGTATAAATCATCGCAAGGTATGAAATCTAAATAATCTTGCGTTCTAGAATTTAAGTCTCCTAATAAGAAAAATAGAGCATCGGGATATGCAAATTTTCGCTGTTCTAGGTTAGAAAACATACAATGTATACCATTCTTCTCATCTGTTAGGTTATATATTGATGACCCTTCTGGAGAGATATAAGTGTAATACATAATGACATCTTTTAATTGAGTATTAATACGTGAGATTATATTTAACTTCTGTAAATGGTTAGAAATAAAAACGCATATGCCTCCACTGTTACGTATACTGTTTGGATTTAACTCTCTAGCATGATCATAAACATGTGTAGGATTCTAATAATAAATTAAATTCATCACAACAGTTTCCACAAGTTTTACATAGACAAATAATATCAAAAGAAGATAAATAAGTTTTAAATTCTAGATTTGTTATGTGTTTACGTAAGCCTGCAATATTCCAGCTAGCGATATTTATATCGAGCGATTTCCTCGTGCTGTCATTGTTTGTTGGGTTACGGAAAAATTCCTAGTCCATGAATGAAGTGTCGGAGCGTACGTCATCCTCGTGAGAGCTTATAGATGTCATCACTCCAATAAATATTCTTCGGTTACTGCGTCTCGAGCGGTTAAGGAAACGAGTAACAGAGTTTCCGAATTGACGCAAGCAATGCAACAATTAACGATTTTTCTTCAAATATTTATATAATTTCGGTTAAATCGATGTCACAATTGTTTATTTACAGCGTGTTTAACCACACCAAGCCAATCGTTCCATACACACCCGCAATAACATTCATTACGTGCGTGGTTACCTCGTACGGAGATTTCACACTTAAAAGGGTAAGTTCGCGATTGCTATAGGCATTAGGCAAACTAAAATTTACAATTGAATTCACTGAAATATTTATATTAACGTAAACAGTTGAAAATGTTTTAATAAACTGACTCAATGTGCGCGTGAAGTTCTTATGCAAGAATTTTTTATTAAACATTTTCTGAGAATCATGAGGCAGTAAAAGTATATTTTTTTTAAATAAATGAAACTTGCTGTCGTCTGCTTCACTTTGCAATTTAATGAAGAGATCCAATAACATGTATTGAATATGGATACATTTGGAATACTTTTGTTGAAGTAAGATTTTGGAAAAGCAATTGTACTGCATTTTCCACTCACTGTGATTGTGTTTGCATTTCTTTTTAAGTGTAATATAAGTGAATCAAAATATTCTGAGCGCATGCGTGTGACGTCATCATGATAGCTCCTTAATGCCAGAACAATTATCGGTATCAGGAGACCGTACGATAGGTTACTAATACTATTAGCTATTTGTTTCCACACTTAATTATGTGTTTTAACAAGGTGAATCGCGTCGTCTTTGATGCTTTGATAACATACTTTTTCAAAGTATTTATTAATGAGGTACGATACTCTAAATAGTTTGAACATATACAGAATTGTTTTTGTTTCTTGCAGACGAATGGCGAGTTTTTTTAAGGGTTAAAGTGTCGTTTAACTTTGTGACGGTAAACATTTGTGATGTAGGGTGGCAAGAGAGGGTGTCAAATAAAAGTATTTTGGTATAAATCTGCAAATTATGTTGCATTGTATTTGAAATTCTTTGAATACTTCAAATAAGGTTGAAACACTTTAGAACGTGTGCTCAAAATACAGCGTGCAGGTAATTTTTTTGCGTTAGTAACGTGTTGAGTAGTTGTAACATCAACAACAAGAACTTCAACAACAACGACGAAATGTGCCTTTCTGCTTAATGAAAAGAAAGCGACAGTTACATTTTAATGAGAAGTAATAAACACAACACGAAAAATAAAAATAACTTTGACCTTAGCTTCCAAATGAAAAAGTCGTTAAGTTTCGTAAATAATAATAAAGCAATGATAACGTAAATTACCACCTATTACAAAAAGTTAAAAGGGGCCTTTACAGGGACCGTCAATCACTAACGACGAAAAAAGAAAAATGATAAAAAACCGTATTTTTTAACAATTATTAGTTTATATTGATTAAAATATTACGACTGGTATATTACATTATTTTTAAAAAGTTCATATTTTTATTATATTCGGTAATTAAATTTAGCGATGTGAAATCGAAAATACATCGCGAAAATAGGTGACATAACGATATACACACAAAAATAACGCAAGTAGATTGATCATATATATATATATATATATATATATATATATATATATATATATATATATATATATATATATATATATATATATATATATATATATATATATATATATATATATATATGGTATAAGTAATGGTATAAGTAATAAATTAACACCTTTACACTGGTATTTACCCATGTCATTTACGAACATACTCACGAAACATTTTGTCCACATGTATTTGACACGAATAGCGCTTTATAACTGGAATTTCGCTTGAGTTTTACACGCTTTCTGACGCCGAGCGTGTACCGATATCTCCGCGTTTGTTATGTATAAAAGTGATATTAATAATATTTAACAAAATAAACAAAACTCGTTGAATAAATGAGAACTAGGCATTCGAATTGTCTAGAAAATGGCGGACAGGTCGTTAGAAACCGGCGCGAACGATTTATCGATCTCTGATTAGTCGATCGATATTTAGATAAGAATGTGACTGGCCGTTTCTGAGATTTAAATTGTCCATGGCAATGGAAACGTCTTTTTTGTTGCAGTTTTGTAATGTATTTAAATTAACTCTGGCTCACATAATGATTCAATGGAGCCGCTATCTATATGTGTACACATAATTAGATATTGATACGTTAACAACCAAATCTTAAATTGTGGTTAGTTATATCAAGCCCCTGCGTGGACTGCACTTTAAGTAATTGATCATAAACGAACATCATATTTTAAACTAATATCTTAGAACATACTTTGAGAAACATGATTAAAAAATAACACCTGAAAATTGCAATAAATCATATACATATTGAGATAAACATTTTTTTACTTGAAGACTTTGTATGTCATAAATACATTCGCCAAGTAAGTATTTATGCATAAAACGGCTTTTATTCAATATATTGAAGTTCTGTTATTGATTTATTCGTTTCTGTTAATTTCAGATTGGCCTTTAATCATCTCTAATAAAACCTATTTAAATTGAATTTGAAAGAATGATGCGTTTTTTTAATAAATAAATAGTAAACAGGTTCGCCCAATTACATAAGAAGTGAAAGACGTGTGTATACACATGTAAACGCTATACCATATTTAGTTAAGCGTGTAGATAAAATATCTAATTTGGACTAACAGTAAATTAGTAAATTTACATTAAACACTTACCCTGTATTTTGTGTGTTAGTCTACCTTCATGCCTTCGAGTTGAGAAAGTTCGAGTTTCGTTCGTTCCATTGTTTTTTTTCCGAGGTTATGTGTCTTGGACTTAATGATAGCTGCTGTCCGGCCTCAAAGTGTAGTTGCTGGCATTTTATCACACAAACATAGCTCTTGATTTATTATATTTGAAATTTTTTATTGTATAATTATACAAATCCAACTCGGCTATTACACTTTCAACTAGCGACTGATTAGTAACTTAGTTTAATTATTGTTCAAACGCAACGTCTTCTGGAAAACAAAGATCAGCGAAACCGAATTTAACATTCTATTTCTAGTTCACTTAAACGTATTTCATCATTAAGAATAGAGCATAGTGTTCTTTTCTTCATTTAAATAGCAACAAACAATGTTTATTATAAAGCAGCATGGTCTAAATGCAGAAGCAATATAATATGTGGTGTCAAAAATGCAAATATTGAATACATAATCGTACTATAATGACATGATTTAATGAAGCAGAGCTCATATGGATACAGTCAGCCTGTATAAACTGAGTAAAAAGATAAACTTAATGCTTATGTACCAATAGCATTAACAATTTAGGTTAGACGATTATGATCTTTACCAAGCTTATAAGTTTTGTAACTGAACTTATTTTATTGTAGATGATGAATTCCACTCAAACGGTCGTATATTCGGATTCTATGTTGAAAAGAGGAATGTTACATATCAGGGAATGAATGTTGTGTTTATTCTTGTTGGTTAACAAACTCACCGGTGAATGCTAATTGTGCAGGATGGCCGCTTACACAAACCTGCTCGGCGACAAGGAGACCATTAATTGGTTCAAAGCGTGCATAGGACTCAATATTACAAAGGAAGGCCTCACTAACTTTCTTTGCACAGAACTACAGAAACTACACGCCGTTGTTGGTAGAAGTTGTGGAAATTGCCCAATTGAAAAACTCATACAATGTCCAACAAACCCATATTGTAACAAGAGCAAACGTAATTATTGTCCTTTTCACAAATCCCAGAAACCACAGCCATGCGCAATATGTGATAATGTAAAACATAATATCATATTACAACACAGATATGGTGGACCTTCCTGGAGGAATACCTGTGCGGAAAAGTGGGCACTAAATTATTGGGAAATAGGCAAATGCTACCTCCCTCCGGACGGATATAGCAGCATTTCCTCGGTCCAGGAATCGGACTTAAATGGTGTTATAAGCATCATGTTGAATTGCCGACATTTCCAGACATGTCTCTCCTCCTCGTGGGTATCACCTCCACCGCCTGATAAGCAATGTCCACTAGAAAAGGTAATACAAAGCACGAGTCAAGTGGTTACACAGTAGTGTGCCTTTTTATATGACTCATAACGGAATGTGTATGCGAGAATTAAAGAGTATTTAATAAGTTGTTTCATTTTATACAAATTTTATGTTATAAACTTCTATTGTATGACTTTCTAAATATTGCATAAACGCGTACTATGCATTCCAAGTATGTGTACACCAAAGCGAGTATTGACGATCTTACAACTTTTTTCCAAAACTGATTTCATTTATAGTCCCATATAACGAGTGTTGATTAGATTTATCAAACATGCATCCGTTAGTTTGATACGCTGGTAAAAGATTGTGAGAGAAAAGTGTTGACATCGAAATCCTAAATAGTCGGTTAAATGTTTCAAATGTAATAATTGTATTATACTTACCACGATGAGTTGTTTCTTAGGTCCGTCAGATTGGCCGAAATGTACGACACACATCCGACTGCAAGGTTACAGATGCTGATCTGCAGGACTATTTGCGGACTCTGTCCGCGCTCCTGGCTGACCCACAATACTTACAACATGATCCTTCAGCAGCGATAGCATTCGCGAGACTTAGTGATGTTAGTCAGATGGACATGTTTATATATATTTACAAACTCAAAATGGTTTGTGACGCCTGTCAAACATCAAAGCATATTGCAGATTATTAAACTACATTAAAATGAACAAAACCTACCCTCAGGCTATATTAATGTTTTATAACATGCGGTTGTCTTCTCAACTGAGATTTTGCAATAAGCATTGCACGTATCGGTCCGTACGTACGCTGTCAACTTTCCAAAATCTTATCCTGATATGATCAAAATATTCCCAGCTTAATTATATAAATGATAACTTGATTGCAGAAACAGTAATTTCGTCTGCGACATTGTTTGGCAGAATTATGGTTTCATGTCTGTGTTTAAGCTATACTACTTGGTTGAATTCGCTTAAACTTGTATATTGCCACAACACAAACAACACATAATATTTTGAATTTTGCTTGCAGGTGCAGAATGATTGCATTTCAATCGAAGAACTTGGCGATCTATTGAAAGAGGTCTATGAAACACTCGAAAATGCACAAGAGGTCGTCGAACGTTTTTCTGAGGAGGCAGAACGAACCTTGTCAAATGCTCTTCAGAAACTAGATGCTACCATACTGTTTGGAAAGAAACGCCTTGAAAGGGAGACACAAGTTGGGGAACAACGCATCAAAATCAAGACAAACGTTGGGAAACAACGCCTTGAAAGAAAGACAAAATTTTGGGAGCAGCATCTTGAACGCAAGACAAAAGATGGAGAACAATTCATTGAAAGCAAGGTGCAGGATGGAATTGTGCGCTTGGAACAGACAGCAAACAAAACTGCACAAGCAGCATACGAACGAGCCGTAGCAGGTTCGTAAACTTTCTTTTGTTTCACACCAGTTCGCCTCAATATTAGTAATAATTATCTTATATACCTTTCATTTCAAAAACAAAACAAAACCATTTGGACTTAAATGTGGACATTGAGAATACATGGTTGGTGCCGAGATGGAGAAAGTTTATCCGGTGAGGCTTAGAAAAAGAAAGCTAAAGCTCGCCCTATTTTTCTTTTTTCTCGGGCCGAACCGGATTAACTTTCTCCATCTCGGCACCCATTATGTATTCTATGTATCCTGCTTCATGTCGTTGACACATTGTATCAAAAACAAAAGATAAATTGAAATAACAATATAATTATTCTAGCCTCCTACATGTACACAACATTCCAGACGATCGAATAACTACCTATTAATTGTGTCACGTAAAAAAGTTCCACTTTAAACTGTTCCTTTTAATACTTTCCTATTGAAAACACGAGAAGAAATAAAAAACGAATCGAGAATGTGATATTTTTCTTGGTAAAAAAAATAAACAAAATGCAGCAGCAAAACAAAAAATAAATTTTATTTACCTTAATGACAACTTTAACCATTGGTTATAACAATAAATTCACAACGATATACACATCCATTTTCTGTTATTCTATTTCTTTGTCGAAATCCATATTCGGTTTTCAAATCCCTATAATCGAAATTTATTTTAAACCACACTATTTTTTTATATCGTTTGTATTGAATGCTAACCACACTGACCCAAACCCCGATTAACGAGATCGTATTCCTGCCGTAGCGAATTATTTTATTCCTATCGAAATCAACACTTATGAATGACAAACACGCAATCCGAAATACGTATATTATTCGTTCATTGCTTTAAAGATCTAAAAAAAATACTATTAAAACACCATGTCAAAATCGTTGCCCCAAAAGTCCTGAGAGAAACTAGTTAGTATGTTCCGTCTGAGAAATGATGTCACACTAGATAGTCATAAATTGCGTAATCAAGTGCATGAAAATGATAATTACGGAAAGCTGGTTCGGTGATATATTTTAATGAAAAAAAGGATGATATAAAATATAACGATAACATTCATCGTCCCAATAAATTTCAAGTCAAATATTAGAACATGGTAATCGTCACAGCGTGCGTAGGAATACACTACTTCCTGTTGACCGGAGATAGGAAAAATTATTCGACCCTGCTCTATTCGGTCAATGTTTGCAACAGAGGCAGTATACACATGGTTTTTATATGAGATGTTGGAGCAAGACTCTTAAAATGTTCGTCAGCCTTATGTTCTGGTTAAGTTGATTTTTCTGAATTTTTTAATATATTTTACTCACTGGGAACTAAAATATGTCTTATGTTAGGTCTCTAAAAAGGCGCTTACATATGCCATGTAATTAAGCAGCACTATCACAATTTTAAGTTTGCTTAGTATGTAGCATTGATTAAAAATGATTATTAGTATATACATGATATGAAATTGTCATCTTTAACTATGCTTTAGACTGTAACGAACGACTTTGTTTGCGAGTTTCACTTTCGTGTTTTGCAAGACATTTAAATAGCGCACTTTACGTGTGTAAATGTTAGTGATTGTTATAGTATCATTACAGATCTTCGCCGTCGTTTGGTGGATCATTACCATGACAATGCGAGCAATGTGCCTCTTTCAGTATTGGATCAGAGTCTTGATAAACGTATAACAGATATATATGCAACACCAAAAATTCATCGAATTGAAATTACAAAAGATGGAAAACGCGTTAAAAAGGAGCAAGTGCTGGCATACAAAGAACTCTTTAGTTCAGACGATACAGAGTCATATCGACGTTTATACGTACAAGGCGAGCCCGGCAGCGGCAAGTCTACGTTTGCAGCTAAGTTAGTTCATGTTTGGTGCGACGGTAATCGGCCTTCAACGGCAGCTCCCAACGTTAATGAATCGTTTGATGACGTGTTAATCATTCAAAAGTTTCAGTTTGTGTTTTACATCGCGTTGAGAGAATCGAGAGGTACGAAAGACGTAATGAATATGGTAAAAAAACAACTTATTGACACATTGTATTCAGAGGAAAAACGTGATGCAATGTACAAACTTCTACTCCAAATTATAGAGACGGAAGTGTGCCTGGTAGTGCGAGACGGTCTAGATGAATGGGTGGCACCTGACGGTAGTAACCTTGCTGAACCTTCTATGGCGGGGTTTCTAAGTGACAAGTGCACGGTTCTTACAACATCTCGACCATGGAAACTGGCTGAGGAACGAATCAAGAACTCACAGATCGACATTCTAGTAGAGATCGAGGGGATTTATGACCCAGATACATTTTGTGAAAGGGTACTGCGCTGCATACTTGACGAGAGCAAAAATCTTAAGACAACGGCTTTTGAAATTAGGCGCTTTATATCAAATCGTGAACTGACCTCATTATCATATTCACCGATGTTGTACACGCTTGTTATTTGCACGTGGACAGATACTTTGGAGGATAAGGAACATTTGAAAGGGTTTTCATTGTGTGCATTATATACTACTTTGCTTGAAAGCCTTTTTAAGAAAACTAACGATATAATTGGCTTTTTTAATGATTTAAACCCGCCTCCGGTGAAGTGTTTTTCAAGCTCAAGATATCTGCGGCCGATCATTCAAAATGTAGATGTCATTTCAAAAGCTGCTTTCCATCTTTTGTTTTCTCCTGAAAAGGAACAGTCTATAGTATTCAAAGATCACGAATTGTCAAACTATCTTACACAATCTGAACAAGAGTTTGCCCTCAAAGCAGGACTGATATCAAAAAGGAAAACTAAAAAAACTTTAAATTCGTCTATATCATTTCTCCACAAAAGCATTCAGGAATTCCTGGCTGCTTATCATATTGCCCTCAATGCTCATTTGATTGATGATGTCATTTTCGGATATCTGGGACGTCATTCGGATGCCTATCTCGACATATCCCAGGTGTTCATATTCCTATGTGGACTGAACATATCGGCTGCCAATAAGCTATCTGGCATTATGAATGAACATACTAATATTAAAATTCCATATGGATTCGATACGTTTCAAAGCATCATAGAGGCAGGATACACAGAAGCTGTTTCAAATGACCAAACTGTACATTCTCCTCCGGCTCGATCAATTGCAAATCCGTGAGAAAAACTTAATGGACATGTACAACATATGGAGAGAAAACAAGTCAAATGTCATTGATTTGGACATACATGTCGGTTACAAAATTTATCGTGACATACAAAGTTCATCTACACATAGCGAGGCAACATCGCAGGTTGAGTTTGACCTGTCATCGTGCATCAAACTGAAATATTTGACACTTAGTGGAAGCGGCATACAAATAAAAGGTAATATATACAACAAAACAACATAGTAGGTTTTCGATCAATTTTTTATTTCTCAAAAATGAACAATCAATAGGAAAATCATTTAAATGTATATCAGAGTGTTTTGTTGTGTTATGCAATTAAAATCAATAGTTCATTAAGCCATTCTATGCATGCATAATAACGTGCTATGATCGCTATACGTAAAGTGGAAAGAATAATAATATCCCGTATCACGTAAATCATGTCAAATGAATTTTCCTAAACTGGATCAATTACTTATTTCTTGTTTTGAACATTATTTTTCTGGAAATACACACCGTGCTTTTTAAACTTTTGATCAAAGACACCATAGCGCTTGCAAAATGATACTTTGAGAGATACGTGTTTGTACAGATGGAGTCGTCTGCCATTTTTTACACGTTTTTCGTGCATTTCTTATTGCAGTTTGTGTCGATATCTTAATGGGGTTTTAAAAGATTTGAGAATGTATTGAAGATTGGTATTAAATGTTTCATTGATAAATGTAAACATTTAATCTAAAACGCTTCAGTAAAAAAACAAGAATAAACATAAAGAAAAAAAAACAATATCCCTTAACTGGAATCGAACCACTGACCCCTGGAGTAAAAGCCAAACTATTAGACCACTCGGCAATTCGTGATCATACAAAGAGTGTTGTATTTTATACTTTATATAAGCAATCCTCGTAGTGTCACAAAACAAAACGATAACAACAGCACTCTCCAATTTATTCAATCGTTTCGTGTTGCAATGCTTTATAATTTTCAGGTTTTTTAAGCTAAAAAAGATTCATATTATGGATATTTTAAAGCATGGTAAATGTGCATTATTACTGTTTACTCACAAATATCATAACTACAACGAAAGTTTGCGAATCCGATTTTTCATTGTGTCAGATAACCAAAATGTGACAAGGTCCCTTTAAGATTTTAGAATATATTATTTAATGTTTATGGAATTGATGCCAACATTTCACGTTGCGTGCAGCATTATCGTTTATATGAATTGCTGTTTACATCGATTTTTTTGCCAATTACACAGGATAATTAAATAAAGTAATTCGGGTGGTTTTCACATAACCATTAGCCGCATAAAACTGTAATTAATGCACAAGTTTAAATTCTTATGAAAACATAGTTTTTAAACGTTATTTGAACAAAGAAAGCAACACTTACCAGTGTGTCAACAGCCATTAACATCAATTTGTGAACCCCATAAAGTCATGTGATCCTGCCTTCTGGTACAGCACAATTTTATCCGAAATCCAGAGTTACCTTATGCGAAAACATTCAGCTATGTGATAATATATCAATTCGTTGTTATTCCATCTGCATGCATATTATTGTTTAATGTCGAATTTCTTTTTTGTTTTAAAAGTTGGTTTGCGATTTTAAACACACACAAATACCCACGTCGTTTAGGGAGTCGTTTAGGGAGTCATTTAAAACCTCACTCATTCTTCATTCTTGCAATTGATACGGTCAGGTTTCGTTCTTAGCAAGAATATTTGGCAATAAGGAAATCCTTATTTTATTTAAGGTAAATTAATGTATAAATCGTTATTTTTTCATACGAAAATATTCAAAATTTCAGTTATCAGTGTAGATATATGTTTTAAACGCTTAATTTACCGCCATAATAAATATAATTGCAATATATGATTCAAAATACAATAACATACTCATCTGATTTATTGGGATGTGTATTGATTAATTTATTTCGGATATCTCAATATATATTTATTTAAAATTTATTATTCGATTAAGAGATGTCTCTAAGCCTTAAAACAAAGAGTTTTGTGTCATGTTGGGTACAATAAAATCCATATTGAGAGTAATTATGTGATATAACTACATAATTTCGTCCGTCAGTACGCCCACCTTATTATTGGAAATTAACTTGTCTTGGGAGAACTAACACACTTTATTTTTGGGTTATTTGTGTTAACATTTCCAGTAACTATTTCAATATGTTCATATTACTTCAGTTTAAACTAGCGCAGAAACAGGACATTCTATGAATGAATTGCTCATTTATTTAACATGTGTATGACAGTAACCTCTGCTAAGTATTGTACGTACATGTATTTAGTGGAAAGGTCGGAACACAGAAAAAAATATCGTTTCAATAACTTTATAGCTGGTTTATTTAAATGTTATTATGAACCAAATAACGTCAGTTAAAATGATTTTTGTGAAAAATATCAATGTAGGCAGGGGGCACTAAACCCATCCATAATGGCACTGGACGTTTGAAAAAACAACCTGTGCAAAGCCCGACATTGTGTTAAAAATACGTCCGTTTCTTATCATCTGTAAGCTAGTGATGGAGCAGCAAATAAAATATATGTGTTTCATATCCGTAATAAATGCACTTTCACAGTAACTACTGCATAGAGTTAAAAAACATAAGTTTCTTATAAGGTGTAAACTTTCGATCAAACATGTAATTATATAAATGGTTCCTACTTGTTAAAAATTTACGCTGGTCCTTAATTACTATTCGTTGATATTTGGCATATCTAGAAACGAATGAGCATAATCCAATTACGGACTGTTTAACGTTCGAAGTGATCGGTGAGGTGAACCCTATGATTATTGGTATGAAACGAATATTTGATCATGCCAACCTCATACATTTAGAAGTCGAGATAACCACACGTTATCTTGCAATATGTTTCTTAATCTAGAATTGTACTTTTATTTTTGTGTTCGAGAAGAAAAATGTACGACATAATAAATGTCCAACATGTATCTTTCCAAATAGAGCACGCAATCTCGACCGAAAGGCGATAATACACGAAAGGACGATGCGAAACCGTGATAATTCATGATGCAAATTAGCATTGGGTTGACTTGAGTTCATATCGTATTCTAGCAATATTGCGTCATACACAAACATAATCTTGTGCGCGAAATTATATGCGTACGTGATAAAATGTTTAGACTCACAATGCGATTGATGAATGCGAACATACGATGGAAGATCGCAAGATAATGGTTTGCGTTTACTATAATATAATCCGAGATTGCGAGATATATTGCACAACATACATTCGACTCTGTTTGTGCTGTAGGGTTTCCTTTAAGAGAGCAATCGACGTATTTTTATTCAAGATCGTGTTATTAATTTAATGAACTTTCTAGGTTATCGGGAACTGTCGCATCGCTCCACATTCATACCATTTTATGATCGGTTCTTTTTCTTGTACTTCCGTGTACCAATACAAGTTATTGAAAGTTAGACTAGGTTAGGGTGTTTTTCAGCTCATCTTACCATCACGTGCTCATAGTGATGTATTGTACCTGCCTTTTGTTTGTTATTCGTCCTGTGCCTTGCTTCTTCCGTCGTCAATATTAAATTTGTACACTGTTTTTTTCCAAAATTTCATGAAACCTGGTCAATACGTTTGTTCCAGAATATATTCAAATTGGTCGAGTTGGAAACTTGATCACAGAGGCAAACATTAGTCACTATGTAAATATGTCAAACTAAAAAAAAGCCTGTTAATGCCATTGACGTCACAATTAAAGTCGAATCGTCATGAAACATGGTCAGAACATTTGTTGAAAATGATGTCTTAACTCAGTTTCGAAATGTGTCGTGTTTTTCGAAACAAAATGCCGACCGGGGTAGGCGCAAATTTCCTCATAAGGCTATAATGATACAATGTTTACTCTCTTGATGTCTCATTTTAGTCTTATTTGTATGATACGGTGTCAGAACATTTCTTTGAATAGTATCGCGCCCGAGTTGAAAAATCGGTTTGGTCCATTTGAAAACGTGTGCGCCAGGAAGCGGCGCAAATGTCCGTATATGGTCATAGTGACACCGTGCTATGCGCTATTAATGCGCTATTTGCCACACTTAATGTCCAATATGTGATAAACATGTTCAGAACATTTCTCCCATTACAACTTTGACCATATTTGAAACCAGGTTATCTGACGTCAAAAATTAGGTGTATATTTCAAAATAACAATGGGTCACATTAACATTGACTGCTTTCTTATTCAGAAGTTTTAATCGGATCATCATTTATTTTGGTAAAAAATGTCAAAGTCAATCATTTAAGTACGGAACATCATGACATATAGTGAACATTAATTTTAGCATACTATTTTGACAAAATTTGATTACCTTGACATTGACTGCTTTCAATAGGATAATCAATTATCTTGGCGTACATGTTTGAGTGCATATTGAATCAGTCAAGTTCGATTATGACACTGTTATCTTAGAAAACTCTTCTGAATTATGGTTCGTTGATTATAAAAATTATTTGCCAATTTAAGCAAGTTTCATAACCAGCATGATTGCCAAAAGTACATCCGAATTATTGCTCTTTAATAATTTGAAATTTGTCTTACTTATTTGAAAGCTTTTTTGCTAAAATGTTTGATATATTATTATCATCAAACTGCATCAATGTAAGTTGGTATTCTTGCTTTTTAAATCTAAATCTAAAACTAAAACGCAAAAATCAAAGATTGGTATTGATTGCTTCAACGCTGTGTCAGAAGGATTTACCTTTCCGTGCTCCAGAATAACATTCTCGGCTTCAAGAAACTGATGATAATTGTGTTGATGGTGATGGTGATGGTGATTGAGATGACGATTATAATGTGTGAAGTATGTTTGTTTATTGCATATTGACCTTTAACTAATTCACAACTTTCACTGAAATGAAATATGATATGGTGATGTATGAATGAGTACTATGCAATCGTATTTAGTCTGATTAGTTAATCGAATTAAACCTTAAGTAGCTGGGAACAATTTGAAACTCGACCAAATCAGCCTAGCACTAAACGCAGCTCTGTTTGTTTACGATCATCTCCGATATCACACTTCAACTTCTGCAGATTGTTATTTTTTGGTTTTGTTATGATAATTATTGACACTGTGTGTTTATTTTGACAATGTATAAATTTAACGCGGTGAAATAAAAAGGAAATCAAAATAATTAACTGAAATCATACATAATGAAACAAATATTATACTTGATCACCACCACATGGTTACTTACACATCTGGAATTTGAATGAGACCTAGTTGTAGAACAAATCAAAACTCTGTGCGGACGTTAAACCTTCCGTTCTCAGTTTATTTTGTTTTTTCAGTATACACGTTTTGCATGGGGTATACACACATGCTTTTCGATAAAGACAAATAAACGCATAATTATTAATAATACAAAGTGATCAATAATAAAAAATGACGTATTTTGCGTTAACAGCACAGGAAACTGTGTATGTTTAACTCAATAAGTTTTACTTATACTTGTTCACACGTATTGTTCGTGATTTGTCCCATTTTACAATTGTGTTCATTTAAACTGCGTAAAGAATGGAAACGTAGGCGAAGTGAATTCGATGCCATATTCGAAAAAAAAATACACGAGTGAGGTTAATATAAACACAACATTGCGTTATCAGAAGAATATCTAGATATTATACATGCATGTTTGTTAAGTGCGGTATGTTAACTCATAATAAGGTAAGGTTAATATATACACGCCCGAATACATGATATTTAACATCAACAAATAAGTATAATATAACAGTAAAAATGTACATTTTGTTTACTCCGTTTATGGCTGCGTGATGCACTTGTTAGAATTTATATCTACACTGTTATTTGATTACCACGCGATACGAATCTATTCAAATTATAAAGATGTTAACAGTGTTTACTTATATTTCTATGTTTCACATTTTGAAGTGCAGACAGCATTCTTTATTAGCCAACTATTTGTTTCCAATTCGTATTAAAAAAGAGCACATTACTTATTATCAATCGTTTCATATCTGGAAGGATTGTATTTGTAATGGCAGTTGTAATGTTACAATTTATAGGAGACGTAAACTTTAATTATTTGTGTTGAATAAGTCTTTCAAAAACTAATCACATATTTAAAGCATTTAAACAATTAAAAGTGTGTTGAACATGTTTAGAGACGGATATATGATAACTCTGTTTTTAATAAAAACATGAAAAGACAAGCATATACTGACACGTATGTTATATCCGTCCATGTTATCCAAGTAATAATGCATAAGCTAGTACATAAATTTCCAGGTAAATGATAATAAACATCTAAACAAATATTAGAGTAAAAATGTATAAACCGTGTAGCACATTTCTTTAAACGTGATTTACATGTTGAGGATTTGCTGTCTACGTTTTTAGTAGATTACAATGTGAATCTATGCAAAGTTTATTCATTTTTTTTAAATTTTCATATGTTTTTATATTCATATGTTATTCATAATTTCAAAGTTCTGATTGAATGTTTTAATTATACAAGTTTGTGCACGAATTTTATTGTGTAAGCTTTTTTCCAATAATTACAAATCTTTTACCTTTAATGTAAGTTGTAATGATACAACAAATAGGGGTCATAAGCATTATAAAGAGTTCGTTAAAAAAATATATTGTTGTCTCCTTTAGATAATACTATTTCATTGAAAACGAATATGTGTTGAATAATTCGTTTTTAAAAACTGATCAAACACTTACAAGTATGTGAACATAGTTCACGACATATACACGGGAAGGAAAATTTGATAAGAAACATAAACAACACGCATATGATACTTATGAACCGATTGAAATTGTAAAAGTAGTATTGCACATTTCAAATCAAAGGTTATAATGCCCAATGTATTGTATTTTGTTATGATGATAGGTTCAAACGTTTTAAATCTATCAAAATTATTACCTACTTAAACACTTGTTACCGAAGTAAATATGTTCGTAACTGTTATAAATGTAATTACATGTTTACAGATTCGTCGAGTTCGGTCTCATTGACACTTCCGGTGTGTATCGTACTAAATAGTGCAAATCCAGCCCAGTGTGCAGATCCTCCACCAGTGCTGCCGTGCATAGACAACATTAAATTGAAAAATATTACATGTTCCTCTACCTGGCTACGCAGTCTTCTCAGCACACTGCTGACACTCGATCATGACGTGTACTGTTATCTGACGAATTGTAACATAACATCTTGTAAATCTGATGCAGTTCCATGGGCAGATACAGAGACAGACGTAACATTAACGTGTTTCAAGAATACATTAAAACTGATGCACATTAAAGGTAGTGTCAGTCGCGGTCTGTGGGAGGCTCTCCATGGTCTGAATATCAAGAGTCTGAGTCTGAGTGGTGAATATCTAGGTTTAAACGTAAATTATGAAGACTCGATGTCCCAGTCAACTTCTTCACTCACTCAACTGGACACGCTCAATATTAAAGTGAATAATGACAGTCCCGGTATGTGGGACGCTCTCCGTGGTCTGAATATCAAGAGTCTGAGTTTGAATGTTGCGTATGGAGGTTTAAACGTAAATTATGCAGACTCGATGTCCCAGTCACTTTCATCGCTCACTCATCTGGTCACGCTCAATATTAAAGTGAATAATGACAGTCCCGGTATGTGGGACGCTCTCCGTGGTCTGAATATCAAGAGTCTGAGTTTGAATGCTGCGTATGGAGGTTTAAACGTAAATTATGCAGACTCGATGTCCCAGTCACTTTCATCGCTCACTCAACTGGACACGCTCAATATTAAAGTGAATAATGACAGTTCCGGTCTGTGGGACGCTCTCCGTGGTCTGAATATCAAGAGTCTGAGTTTGAATGTTGCGTATGGAGGTTTAAACGTAAATTATGCAGACTCGATGTCCCAGTCACTTTCATCGCTCACTCAACTGGACACGCTCAATATTAAAGTGAATAATGACATTCCCGGTCTGTGGGACGCTCTCCGTGGTCTGAATATCAAGAGTCTGAGTTTGAATGTTGCGTATGTAGGTTTCAACGTAAATTATGCAGACTCGATGTCCCAGTCACTTTCATCGCTCACTCATCTGGTCACGCTCAATATTAAAGTGAATAATGACAGTCCCGGTATATGGGACGCTCTCCGTGGTCTGAATATCAAGAGTCTGAGTCTGAGTGGTGGGTACATGTATAGAGGTTTAAACGTAAATTATGCAGACTCGATGCCCCAGTCACTTTCATCGCTCACTCATCTGGACACGCTTAGTATTGAAGTGAATCATGACAGTCCCGGTCTGTGGGCGGCTATCCGTGGTCTGAATATCAAGAGTCTGAGTTTGAATGTTGCGTATGGAGGTTTAAACGTAAATTATGCAGACTCGATGTCCCAGTCACTTTCATCGCTCACTCATCTGGTCACGCTCAATATTAAAGTGAATAATGACAGTCCCGGTATATGGGACGCTCTCCATGGTCTGAATATCAAGAGTCTGAGTTTGAATGCTGCGTATGGAGGTTTAAACGTAAATTATGCAGACTCGATGTCCCAGTCACTTTCATCGCTCACTCAACTGGACACGCTCAATATTAAAGTGAATAATGACAGTCCCGGTCTGTGGGACGCTCTCCGTGGTCTGAATATCAAGAGTCTGAGTTTGAATGTTGCGTATGGAGGTTTAAACGTAAATTATGCAGAATCGATGTCCCAGTCACTTTCATCGCTCACTCATCTGGACACGCTTTGTATTAAAGTGGATGATGACAGACCCGGTCTGTGGAAGGCTCTCCATGGTCTGAATATCAAGGGCGTGAGTCTGAGTGGTCAATATGGAGGTTTAAACGTAAATTGTGCAGACTCGATGTCCCAGTCCCTTTCATCGCTCACTCATCTGAACACGCTTAGTATTGAAGCAAAAGATTTCAGTTTCGGTCTGTGGGAGGCTATCCGATGTCTGAGTATCAAGAGTCTAAATCTGAGTGTTAGCTTTGGATGGTTAAGGGAAAAACAAGCAGACTCGATGTCCCAGTCATTTTCATCACTCACTCATCTGGACACGCTTAGTATTAAAGTGGATAATGACAGTCCCTGTGTGTTGGACGCTCTCCGTGGTCTGAATATCAAGAGCCTGAGTCTGAGTGGTGGGTATAGAGGTTTAAACGTAAATTATGCAGACTCGATGTCCCATTCCCTTTCATCGCTTTCTCAACTGGACACGCTTAGTATTAAAGTGGATGTCGACAGTCTCGGTCTGTGGGAGGCTTTCCGTGGTCTGAATATCAAGAGCCCGAGTCTTAGTGGTTGGTATGGAGGTTTAAACGTAACTTATGCAGACTCGATGTCTCCGTCACTTTCATCGCTCACTCAACTGGACACACTTAGTATTGAATTTGATGATAACAGTCCCTTTCTATGGAAGGCTCTCCATGAGCTGAATATCAAGAGCCTGAATGTTGGGTATGGAGGTTTAAACGTAAAATATGCAGACTCGATGTCTGAGTCACTTTCATCGCTCACTCAACTGGACACGCTTAGTATTAAATTGGATGATTACCGTCCCTATCTGTGGCAGGCTCTCCGTGGTCTGAATATCAAGAGTCTGAGTCTGAGTGGTCAGTATAAAGGTTTTAGCGTAAAATATGCAGACTCGATGTCCCAGTCACTTTCATCGCTCACTCATCTGGACACGCTTAGTATAAAAGTGGATGATGACAGTTTCGGTCTGTGGGAGGCTATCCGTGGTCTGAATATCAAGAGTCTGAGTCTGATATGTTGTGAAGGGTTAAACGTAAATTATGCAGACTCGGTGTCCATGTCACTTTCATCGCTTACTTATCTGGACAAGCTTAGAATTAAAGTGAGAGATGACAGTCCCGGTCTGTGGGCGGCTATCCGTGGTCTGAATATCAAGAGTCTGAGTCTGAGTGGTGGGTACTGGAATAGAGGTTTAAACATAAAGTATGCAGACTCGATTTCCCTGTCCCTTTCATCGCTCACTCATATCGACACGCTAAGCATTTGCACGTATCGTGGAAGGCCCGGTCTGTGGAAGGCTCTCCATGGTCTGAATATTAATAGTCTGAGTATTATGATTGATAGTATGGGATTGTGTACTGTTAATCATCCAGATTCGATAACACAGTTACTATCATCGCTTAAAAAGCTTGAAACGCTGTCTATATATTTTTGGACATATATCGACATTAAGCTACCTCAATCGTTGAAGCATTTAAATATCTACTGTATGAAATTGCTTCCATCCGAATTACGCGAACTTGTGGATGCACTGTCTGCATGTACTCAGACAATTGAGAGTAACCTAGACTTTTGTTGTCCGTCTTTAGTCGATTTAACTTTTAAACGATTTCCACCTGAGGAATACATTGTCGTCAAAAAGGAACTAGAGATGAGGAAAAATGTTGCAGTGAAGCGATTCCGAATATATGACCGGATACGTCAAACCGATGATCATGATGATGCCACATCTGACTGGTCTGTACGTGACATGTGTGGTGTCCATGACGATAATCCGGATGATGATACCGTTAAAGATGAGGTATATAAAAGATTCTTTCGCGCAATTAGTAATGAAATCATTAATCGAATTTCAATGCGTCTTCTGATTACCCCATCCTCAAACTCATGAATCGTCAATAAATTCGGCTGCAGCACCTGATTATAATGAGTACAATTGTATTTATAAAGTCTCGAACATTTCAAATAAGAATGATATATCCCTCTTGGACATCATACGTAGACAGTAAGAATTGTCAAACATTAATTTAACAAGTATAAATAATCTGAAACATTTTTGTGACGTTTTATTGGTGTGTAAAGGTTAATGGAACATGTTTGATGAATTACATGCACTTTTGTTTAAAGTCTATGAATTCCAAAACGCCACGCAGTTTCATTTCATAGCCAATACACGATGTCATGTACTGTTGTTGTTTTTTTGCAATATTTATGTGCGAAAGCAAATTATTTGTATGCGTTGTTTCTAGTTCGCGTTAAAGCACATATATATGTAGATTCTACATCTTGTGAACAAATCCAGAACTGCTTTTTAAAAAAGTTGCTATACCCATGACTAGTGCAGAATATCCAATACATTTGATCATTAATTGGCTATCGAAATCAAACCGTTTGTCGTCTTAGAATAAATCTTGCAGACGGAGCGTGTCATGTTGATCTTAATGTTTGTCATTACAGATTTCAGTAACCACATATTGTTGTACATATATATATATATGTTCAAATTACAGTAACCACATATTGTTGTACATATATATATATGTTAAATGTTTAGATGCAACAAGAAAAATGTGCATACCTTTAGTTTCAGATTATTTTCAAGTATGTAATAGTATATTATTCTTTTTTTGTATTATTGACTAGAATGTATATCTATATTTTTGTCACGCATGTACTTTCTTTATTAACACATGTTTTGGTTGTAACTCTGAGTCAAATATTAGTTTTTGACTCCTTACATCTGGTCTGCATTATAAGGTTTGGACTCCTTACAACCGGGTTTGTATTATAGGGTTTGGACTCCTTACAACCGGGTTTGCATTATAAGGTTTGGACTCATAACCGGGTTTGCATTATAAGGTTTGGATTCATTACAACCGGGTGTGCATTCACCGTTCAGAGGCGGTGACACCACATACATTCATGTGTGTTTTTGTTGTGTTTTTGTGCATTTTGTCTATCACATTCGTACACTTGTGTTTTGCCTATACATTTGTAATATAGCAGCTATGTAGTTTCAACTGAAAAAAATCAATTGTGATGTGGTCTCTTGTGCTGTGTGGAGAAGTCGGAATACACATAGGAAATTCAAACTTTCACCTTATTCCAATAACCCATATCACATTCGTTATTGGTGACTTCCGATTCAATGCCAACGTTGTTTATTCTGTGGTAAAAACGAACAGCCTGCACACGAGAATTTCTGATCATGTATGTAAACGGTGATTTGTTTATATTATTTTCTTGATATAGATGACATCATCATTAACTTTGTCTGTATATAATATGTGTTAAAAAAATGTTAACCATATATAAACTACAATATAAAGGTTTACGTTGGCTAAAGCGCATACGATAAAACGCATTCAATATAGATAAAGATTGAATACCCATATATATATAAAACATTAACATGTTGTCATACATTGTAGGAAACTTATGAGCATATATTTGTTTAGTTTCACATCGTTTTGTAAGAATAGATATTAAAACGAGTGGGAGTTTTATATATCTGGGTTTTATTCAACGAACGAAAATTCACAAATAAATAATTAGTCTGTAAGTATTCAAAAATACAATTGAATACAAATAAAGTGTTTGTTAATATAAGTCTGATTAATCATTTTATCATTATTTTCTCGGCGCTGGGTTATTTCTTTTTATGTGTGTTTGTTTCGTTTTTTTCGTAGATGATCATATGTAAATTAATATGGATTTCTGTATTTTGCATTAAATGACACCGTGTTGCAAATGTTTAATTATTGTTATTATTAGTATTATTATGACTGATTTGTATAGCGCTCTTTTCACACATAGTTGTGCGTTCAAAAGCGCTTCACATGAAATTACATGACATAATTCGGTATAAAATACAACACAAGCATATAACAAGATGTATTACATAATAGGTAAAAACATACAACACGATTGAATGAATTCATCTAAAAGTACTATAATTAAAAATAAATTGATTAAATGTACATTCCATAGATAAAACCGACCCTTAAACAGAGCATGATACACTCAGATAGTTGTTAAAACAAAGACGTAACCCCAACGGTAGCAAAGAGGGTCCTACACAGAGAGCTAAAATGTGTACCTTAACGAATAAATCATTACCTTTACAATCAAAACATGTGTGTCTTACTCAAATACCGTAAAATTATGAATGGACGTTTACTATCTTCATATCTTAATCTTAAAAATAATTTAAAAATGTTTTTGCATAACATATACATTAAATACATAATATTACTCTCTACAAGTGAAATATCACATACAACAAACAATTTGCAATTGTTTATACCATATTTCTTTAGAGAAGTAAACGATGTAGACGATGTCAAAAACAACGTTATTACAGACAATTTATAAAGTAGCAATTAACACCGTAGAAAAACGTATATAAATGAAAAAAATACAGCAAGCGCAAAAGTAACAAACCTTTTACACTTGAAAATTAATTAATACAACGAACTTTTTACTGCAATTTGTGTTTGTTTAGTTAATATTGTTTGCAGAATAATAAAAACATTGTAAGTAGTTTTCGCATGTTTATTTACAAAAAAAAATATGCAAAGGATATAAAAGTGTAGAAAAACGCATGCGATATGAAAAGAGACGGACACAATCAAACGCAAAGAAATCCAGCGCCGTAAAATTAATATAAATAACAGTTTTCACTAATTGTATGTGTAATGTTTTTTTTTTATTATGGATTATTGCACAACAAGTATTATAATTATTTAATCACAGTATAAGATAATTGTTATTCATTTTCGAATTTCGCTTCTTAAATGTCCGACATTTTGTGATATTGCTGATATTTTAATCACGGTCGCCATATGAAACTTGTTCTGGGAAAACTGGGCTTAATGCATCTGTGTAGTGTCGTCCCAAGTTAGCTAATGAGGGAGACACTTTTCTGCATGAAGTGGATTTTAGGTAAGAAGAGACTTCGTTTAAACAAACCATTCAATAGAAGCAGAAAGTGCTGTCTCTGATTAGCCCGTGTGGACTGCATTGATTAATATGTAATGACACGTAACGCACATGCATTTAGCCTAGTTTTCCCAGAACGAGGTTCATATATGACCAGTCGTGTAGAACAGTGGTGCTATTTATATGGCTAAATAATTCGGCCATAAGTGGCCAGACTATAATACTGGTGATTCCATTTAAAAAAACAGTTATTTTAAATTTCCATGAATGCATAAAAATCGCTATTGACCGAAAACAAATTATTTCGTTAGTTACCTTTTATTAACTGTCTTTTCAACCTTTATTTATTTGTTAAAGGGTTACATTTGTGCGTAAAAACAAACATTACAAAACTAACTGTATCGATATTTTTACTGTTATCCTGCATCTGCATGCAAGATCACCTCTAACATTTCCAGCATTTGCATACATATCATCATAATGTCAGAAATTAACATATTGGTTTATTGGAATAGTAAATAAAACAAGAGTACCCGGGTTGATGTCTTCCGCCGCCTGTATTGAGCGTCCGTGCTACTTGAACACGAGTACGTTCAAATGACGAAAAAAACGAAGCATACGTGAAATACAAATGGCTATTATATTATCAAAAGGAACTGCGTCCAGCCAGAAAATGCTAAATGTGTCAGTTATATTTGCAAACAAAATACACGAATCTTACGTTTCGAAAATCAACCAGTAAAAGAACATATATGAGCATTGAGAACGAGCAATATAAACTACTGCAACGCAAAGTTCAACAACTGTCGAGATAAATAACGAAATACTGTGCTGAATAAAATCATCGTGCCTTTAAACAGTTTGTTACACGTAAATAAACGAACGTTTGACGAGTACTAACGGGTATTACAGCTCCTTATTATTGAGGTTAATGTCAGTTCACTACATTTGTACCCTCAGACAGCGGACCATACGGACGCATGATCTTGATGTTCTAGAAGAGAAGCCCCGTCTCGTTTATGGAGGCAGACTAGCATAACGGTTTTGTGCTTTGATAAAAGCCCCGACATCTCTTGCAGACAATGCTTATATATTAATAGAAATTCCACATATAAAATTAATACTCTTTTGAGAGAAACATGTGGTTATATCATTCTATAGTTTTAAGCAGTCACCGAATTCGATGATTGCGTTCCCGGCAGTTTCCAAATTTTCTTAAGATTGTAATCAAACCTTGTATTTGTTAAGTGCAAGACTAAATCGACGATGCCACTCCAATATTCTGGCATTCCTGTAAATATTGTTCAATTTAATAACTTACATTTGTGGATAAGTAATTTTCACTCGATATAGTTTTTAAATCGTATAGTTTAACACGCGATATATCGGGTTTTATACCTTTTCGTTGTTGCCAAAATAAGTTCTCAAGTAACGCATATTTTCATTTCTTCCAACAAACATGTAAGTTGGAGTGTAAGGAAGTGTAATCCAAAAAGGGTGGTCGTGTACGTAATTCCGGCCTGAACGTAAAAAATCGGCCACCCTATTAACAGTGTTTCAGCGATACCGACTACAATTTTGTTATCCGTATCATCAAAAGCACTAACCATAGCAACATAATTCCAAAGATTGCACAAATCATGTTACTATAACCATATTTACGTTTTGGGTTGAAAAGTCAGTTTCATTACAGGAAATATTTGATCACGTGGGGAATATGACGTCTTCGAGCGCGCGCATTGATAATGAGGTGTGACATGGTAGCAAACATAACTTTTTGTCTTCTAACAGTGGACCATTATTCATTGCCGACGTAGACGTAGACTACCTTATGATATACAATTTTAATTAAATATATGAAGTCCTTTTTTCGCAATACGTATTTTTGTTTGAACTCGTTTATCTGGTATCAAATAGTATTGTTATCGCTAAATAGTATGCACTTAAAAAGCTAAATGAGTCCCGGCGAAATTTTCAAGTCAAGGGAGGCAACTCCAACATAAAACATTGATTTATCATAACACAATTCACTCCCTTTTAATGTGTATTATAATAGAGAATGGGTTATGCAAACCCGTTGAAGAGTCATGCTATTTTATTACACGTGTTCTTTATACTTGCACCCATCGAAATATGTCTTACTCATACAAGACATTGTATGCTTCGGAAAACATGAGTATGGCGATAAGTGCCGTGATCAGGAAAAAATTGACTTTACAAAGTGCGGCCAAAGAATATGGCGTGCCGCTGTCAACACAAATGGACCGGTTGAAGGCCCCAGCGATGGTTTCTGAAGGCCGTGGGCGTCACAGGGACCTCACTGACGAAGAAAAGGCCGCTCTTGCCAGACATCTGAGATACATGGCTGGACAGGGGTTACTGGCGAGCCGTAAAGTGTTGAAGTCTAAAGTTAAAGACATAATAAATGCATCTGGTAAATATAATATATACTTTGAGAATAGAGAAACAATGAAACTTCAGGAACGTTTTCGGGAAGGAGGCCCTTATTTTCCACCACCAGTCCTTTATTTATCAATGCCATGGAACGGTCAATGCAAACCATCTGAATGATTAAGTTATCATTCATATAATTTTACAATTTATCAATTCATATTACTATACTATTGTGAAGGGGTTTATGTTTTTAACAATTATTGTTCTTCGTTGCAGTTCTTTTTTTAATCATTAATTGAAATATATATTCATTTCATTTCTCCCTGTAATTATCCTGTCTTTTTTGTATAAGTCACATCTGTAATTTGTAATTTTAGACAAATCCTGTCGTATCAACCGCACGTCCGGCGTTTCTCTGAAATGGATTCGTAAATTTCCAACTCGCCACCAGCTGTCAGATCGGTTAGCGGAGAACATGAGTGCATCAGCGCGAGGGCAGCGATGTCCACTCAGGATGTCATAGACGAATTATTTGACTTGACTTGTTTGAAGCAGTTTTGGACAAACATGGACTGAAAGACAAACCTGGACAGGTAAAAACAAATTAAACCTGTGTAAGTGTAAAAGTAGAAATATTCAAATTTTTATAAATGAGTATTTCGTTTGCATACTAACTGCATGAAAATTGGTTATTTTAATTTAAATAAAATTTAAAGTCGAACATAGTTTTGCAGATATTCAACGTCGACGAAACGGGCTGGACTGGTAAAGAAAAGTCTACACGGCGTGTTATCGCTCCGACAGATTCCAACCATGTGATTAAGAGGAAGACGTCCGTGAATGGTAACATCGCCGCTCAAGTGTGCGTCAGCGGCAGTTGCAGATTTCTTCCAACAATGGTAGTGTACAAAGTAAGTCAGAATAGTCATTCCTGCTAGTAATTAATATATTAATTATAATAAACTTTTAAATATGAACACACACGTAAGTACACAAATCTCAAAGATAAAAAATTATCAAGAGTTAAAATACTAGTATGATTAATCCATCGCAAGACTTTTTATTACAATTGTAATGCTACAACTCTGGCTTGTAATTATAACGTGATTGTTATGAATGCTTTATATTTTACAGCGATGTCTCCCCCAAACAGAGATCGAGGATGTGCCAGACTCGTATTTTTTCGCGGCCAATGAGACTGGTTACGTGAACGGCGACTTATTCCACAAGTGGTTTACCCACTTATTCGTCCCGCACTGTGACAATGCACGGCCAGTCTTATTGGACATGGAAAACCACGAAAGCAACGTGACGTTATCTACGATTGAAGAGGCCATAACAAATGATATTGTGTTGGTGGAATTGCCCGGCAACACCAAACACATGCTCCAGCTGTTAGATGTTAAGGTAAATTTACAAAGCTGTAAATAAAACGTTATACTATGATTTTTGTAACATGGTGTGGTTTTATTTCTGTACTGTAATTATACAAATAAGTCAAACAAGTGTTTGGTTGGTTTAGTTCATACCAGTTTTTATTACATGTGTTTATTTTGATATCGTTTCTGTTTTACTGATTTTCAGATAATTGGACCTCTAAAATCCAGAGTGGACACCATCTGCTCCAGCCTTCCATACGCCAGAAAGGGGTTACTGGTCACCAAGGCGAAGTTTCCTGCGGCGTTGAGGCACGCAATGGACCAGGCAACCCCGGCTTCCGTACAGAATGCGTTTGCTGCGTTTGCTTTATCGGGTCTGTATCCAGTCAATCGCGGAGCTATCAACACGTCACAACTGGCGGCTCCGTCATTCGTCCCGACAAACGTAAATCATAAGTCAAAACGCACAGGGTTACGTATTAAGTATGTACATACTTTAGGCATTGCATGCATTGTTGGTGCATTTTAGAACTTTAAGACCAATGTCTTGTAGTATATTATTATGAATTGCTTTAACTGGAAAGACGGAGGTGGAATCGTTTGTTGTTTTTGCACCGGTATAAGGCGGTGAATAAATGTTAATTGTTCAGAAGCGCCAACATTCGTTGCTGAGACGTGTCCAACGTGCGGGAATTATTTTTAAAAAAAACACTGTTTGAGATGGGCATTGTTCCCGCACGGTTGGGCAACATCCTGGCCCCAACTCCAGGGGCATCAATGGAGAAGAAAAAGGCATCAACACAAAATCTGCAGAAAGGCCGAGTTTTGACTTCAAGACAGATTGTTGACGAACTGAGATGTCCCAGTCACTTTCATCGCTCACTCATCTGGACACGCTCAATATTAAAGTGAATAATGACAGTCCCGGTCTGTGGGACGCTCTCCGTGGTCTGAATATCAAGAGTCTGAGTTTGAATGTTGCGTATGGAGGTTTAAACGTAAATTATGCAGACTCGATGTCCCAGTCACTTTCATCGCTCACTCAACTGGACACGCTCAATATTAAAGTGAATAATGACAGTCCCGGTCTGTGGGACGCTCTCCGTGGTCTGAATATCAAGAGTCTGAGTTTGAATGTTGCGTATGGAGGTTTCAACGTAAATTATGCAGACTCGATGTCCCAGTCACTTTCATCGCTCACTCAACTGGACACGCTCAATATTAAAGTGAATAATGACATTCCCGGTCTGTGGGACGCTCTCCGTGGTCTGAATATCAAGAGTCTGAGTTTGAATGTTGCGTATGGAGGTTTCAACGTAAATTATGCAGACTCGATGTCCCAGTCACTTTCATCGCTCACTCAACTGGACACGCTCAATATTAAAGTGAATAATGACATTCCCGGTCTGTGGGACGCTCTCCGTGGTCTGAATATCAAGAGTCTGAGTTTGAATGTTGCGTATGGAGGTTTAAACGTAAATTACGCAGACTCGATGTCCCAGTCACTTTCATCGCTCACTCATCTGGACACGCTTAGTATTCAAGTGGATGATGACAGTCCCGGTCTGTGGGACGCTCTCCGTGGTCTGAATATCAAGAGTCTGAGTTTGAATGTTGCGTATGGAGGTTTAAACGTAAATTATGCAGACTCGATGTCCCAGTCACTTTCATCGCTCACTCATCTGGTCACGCTCAATATTAAAGTGAATAATGACAGTCCCGGTATGTGGGACGCTCTCCGTGGTCTGAATATCAAGAGTCTGAGTTTGAATGCTGCGTATGGAGGTTTAAACGTAAATTATGCAGACTCGATGTCCCAGTCACTTTCATCGCTCACTCAACTGGACACGCTCAATATTAAAGTGAATAATGACAGTCCCGGTCTGTGGGACGCTCTCCGTGGTCTGAATATCAGGAGTCTGAGTTTGAATGTTGCGTATGGAGGTTTAAACGTAAATTATGCAGAATCGATGTCCCAGTCACTTTCATCGCTCACTCATCTGGACACGCTTAGTATTAAAGTGGATGATGACAGTCCCGGTCTGTGGAAGGCTCTCCATGGTCTGAATATCAAGGGCGTGAGTCTGAGTGGTCAATATGGAGGTTTAAACGTAAATTGTGCAGACTCGATGTCCCAGTCCCTTTCATCGCTCACTCATCTGAACACGCTTAGTATTGAAGCAAAAGATTTCAGTTTCGGTCTGTGGGAGGCTATCCGTGGTCTGAGTATCAAGAGTCTGAATCTGAGTGGTAGCTTTGGATGGTTAAGGGAAAAACAAGCAGACTCGATGTCCCAGTCACTTTCATCACTCACTCATCTGGTCACGCTTAGTATTAAAGTGAATAATTACAGTCTCGGTCTGTGGAAGGCTCTCCATGAGCTGAATATCAAGAGCCTGAATGTTGGGTATGGAGGTTTAAACGTAAAATATGCAGACTCGATGTCTGAGTCACTTTCATCGCTCACTCAACTGGACACGCTTAGTATTGGAGTGGATGATTACAGTCCCTATCTGTGGCAGGCTCTTTATGGTCTGAATATCAAGAGTCTGAGTCTGAGTGGTCAGTTTGAAGGTTTTAGCGTTAATTATGCAGACTCGATGTCCCAATCACTTTCATCACTCACACATCTGGACACGCTTAGTATTGGCGTGTATGATTACAGTCCCGTTCTGTGGGAGGTTCTCCGTGGTCTGAATATAAAGAGTCTGAGTCTGAGTGGTGGGTACATGTATAGAGGTTTAAAGGTAAATTACGCAGACTCGATGTCCCAATCACTTTCATCGCTCACTCAATTGGACACGCTTTGTATTAAAGTGGATGATGACAGTCCCGGTCTGTGGGACGCTCTCCGTGGTCTGAATATCAAGAGTCTGAGTTTGAATGTTGCGTATGGAGGTTTAAACGTAAATTATGCAGACTCGATGTCCCAGTCACTTTCATCGCTCACTCAACTGGACACGCTCAATATTAAAGTGAATAATATCAGTCCCGGTCTGTGGAAGGCTCTCCGTGGTCTGAATATCAAGAGTCTGAGTCTGAGTGGTGGGTATGGAGGTTTAAACATAGATTATGCAGACTCGGTGTCCCTGTCCCTTTCATCGCTTACTTATCTGGACAAGCTTAGTATTGAAGTGAATCATGACAGTCCCGGTCTGTGGGCGGCTATCCGTGGTCTGAATATCAAGAGTCTGAGTCTGAGTGTTGAGTTTGTTGGTTTAAACATAGATTATGCAGACTCGATGTCCCTGTCCCTTTCATCGCTCACTCATCTGGACACGCTAAGCATTTGCACGGATGGTGAAAGTCCCGGTCTGTGGAAGGCTCTCCATGGTCTGAATATTAATAGTCTGAGTATCAGTGACAGACTTTTTACTGTTTGTCATGCAGATTCGATAGCACAGTCACTATCAACACTTAAACAGCTTGAAACGCTTTCTATATATTTTTATCTATATATTTCGACATTAAGCTACCTCAATCATTGAAGCATTTAAATAGCTACTGTATGCAATTGCTTCCATCCGAATTACGCGAACTTGTGGATGCACTGTCTGCATGTACTCAGACAATTGAAAGTAACCTAGACTTTTGTTGTCCGTCTTTGGACGATTCAACTTTAAAACGAATTCCACCTGAGGAATACATTGTCGTCAAAAAGGAACTAGAGATGAGGAAAAATGTTGCAGTGAAGCGATTCAGAATATTAAACCGGATACGTCAAACCGAATCGGATATGTTTGATCCTGATGCCACATCTGACTGGTCTGTACGTGACATGTGTGGTGTCCATGACGATAATCCGGATGATGATACCGTTAAAGATCATGCATATAAAATATTCGTTAACAATATTAGTCATAAAATCATTAATCGAATTTCAATGCGTCTTCTGATTACCCCATCCTCAAACTCATTAATCGTGAATAAATTCGGCAGCAGCACCTGATTATAATGAGTACAATTGTATTTATAGTCTCGAACATTTCAAATAAGAATGATATATCCCTCTTGGATATCATACGTAGACAGTAAGAATTGTCAAACATTAATTTAACAAGTATAAATAATCTTAAACATTTTGTGACGTTTTATTGGTGTGTAAAGGTTAATGGAACATGTTTGATGAATTACATGCACTTTTTTTTAAGTATATGAGTTCCAAAACGCCACGCTGTTTCATTTCATAGCCAATACACGAAATCATGTACTGTTGTTGTTTTTTTTTTGCAATATTTATGTGCGAAGCAAATTATATGTATGCGTTGTTTCTAGTTCGCGTTTAAGCACATATATATGTAGATTCTACATCTTGTGAACAAATTCCAGAACTGCTTTTTTAAAAAGTTGCTATACCCATGACTAGTGCAGAATATCCAATACATTTGATCATTAATTGGCTATCGAAATCAAACCGTTTGTCGTCTTAGAATAAATCTTGCAGACGGAGCGTGTCATGTTGATCTTAATGTTTGTCATTACAGATTACAGTAACCACATATTGTTTTACACATATATATGTTCAAATTACAGTAACCACATATTGTTGTACATATATATATGTTAAATGTTTAGATGCAACAAGAAAAATTTGCATACCTTTAGTTTTCATTTAGTTTCAGATTATTTTCAAGTATGTAATAGTACATTATACTTTTTTTGTATTATTGACTAGAATGTATATCTATATTTTTGTCACGCATGTACTTTCTTTATAAACACATGTTTTGGCTGTAACTCTGAGTCAAATATTAGTTTTTGACTCCTTACATCTGGTCTGCATTATAAGGTTTGAACTCCTTACAACCGGGTTTGTATTATAGGGTTCGGACTCCTTACAACAGGGTTTGCATTATAAGGTTTAGACTCATAACCGGGTTTGAATTATAAGGTTTGGATTCATTACAACCGGGTGTGCATTTACCGTTCAGGGGCGGTGACCCCACATACATTCATGTGTGTGTTTTGTTGTGTTTCTTTGCATTTTGTCTGTCACTTTCGTACACTTGTGTTTTGCCTATACATTTGTAATATAGCAGCTATGTAGTTTCAACTGAAAAAATCAATTGTGATGTGGTCTCTTGTGCTGTGTGGAGAAGTCGGAATACACATAGGAAATTCAAACTTTCACCTTATTCCAGTTACTCATATCACATTCGTTATTGGCGACTTCCGATTCAATGCCAACGTTGTTTATTCTGTGGTAAAAACGAACAGCCTGCACATGAGAATTTCTGATTATGTATGTAAACGATGATTTGTTTATATTATTTTCTTGATATAGATGACATCATTATTAACTTTGTTTGTATATATCATTTGTTAAAAGATGTTAACCATATATAAACTACAATATAAAGATTTACGTTGGCTAAAGCGCATACGATAAAACGCATTCAATATAGATAAAGATTGAATACCCATATATATATATAAAACATTGACATGTTGTCATACATTGTAGGAAACTTATGAGCATATATTTATTTAGTTTCACATCGTTTTGTAAGAATAGATATTTAAAGTGGGAGTTTTATATATCTGGGTTTTATTCAACGAACGAACATTCACAAAATTAATAATTAGTCTGTAAGTATTCAAAAAAAAACAATTGAATGCAAATAAAAAGTGTTTGTTAATATAAGTCTGATTAATCATTTTAACATTATTTTCTCGGCGCTGGGTTATTTCTTTTTATGTGTGTTTGTTTCGTTTTTGTCGTATATGATCATATGTAAATTAATATGGATTTCTGTATTTTGCATTAAATGCCACCGTGTTTAAAATGTTAAATTAATGTTATTATTATTATAATTATTATTATACCTGATAGCGCTCTTTTCACATATAGTTGTGCGTTCAAATGCGCTTCACATGAAATTACATGACATAATTCAGTATACAATACAACACAAGCATATAACAAGATGTATAACATAATAGGTAAAAACATACAACACGATTGAATGATTCATCTAAAAGTACTAGAATTAAAAATCAATTGATTAAATGTACATTCCATAGATAAAACGGACCCTTAAACAGAGCATGATACACTTTGATAGTTGTTAAAACAAAGACGTAACCCCAACGGTAGCAAAGCGGGTCCTACACAGAGAGCTAAAATGCGTACCTTAACGAATAAATCATTACCTTTACAATCAAAACATCTGTGTCTTACTCAAATACCGTAAAATTATGAATGGACGTTTACTATCTTCATATCTTAATCTTAAAAATAATTTTAAAATGTTTTTTCATATAATATACATTAAATACATAATATTACTCTCAACAAGTGAAATATCACATACAACAAACAAGTTGCAATTGTTTAAACCATACTTCTTTAGAGAAGTAAACGATGTAGACGATGTCAAAAACAACGTTATTACAGACAATTTATAAAGTAGCAATTAACACCGTAGAAAAACGTATATAATATGAAAAAAAACAGCAAGCGCAAAAGTAACAAACCTTTTAAACTTGAAAATTAATTAATACAACGAACTTTTTACTGCAATTTGTGTTTGTTTAGTTAATATTGTTTGCAGAATAATAAAAACATTGTAAATAGTTTTCGCATGTTTATTTACAAAAAAAAATATGCAGAGGATATAAAAGTGTAGAAAAACGCATGCGATATGAAAAGAGACGGACACAATCAAACGCAAAGAAATCCAGCGCCGTAAAATTAATATAAATAACAGTTTTCACTAATTGTATGTGTAATGTTTTTTTATTATGGATTATTGCACAACAAGTATTATAATTATTTAATCACAGTATAAGATAATTGTTATTCATTTTCGAATTTCGCTTCTTAAATGTCCGACATTTTGTGATATTGCTGATATTTTAATCACGGTCGCCATATGAAACTTGTTCTGGGAAAACTGGGCTTAATGCATCTGTGTAGTGTCGTCCCAAGTTAGCTAATGAGGGAGACACTTTTCTGCATGAAGTGGATTTTAGGTAAGAAGAGACTTCGTTTAAACAAACCATTCAATAGAAGCAGAAAGTGCTGTCTCTGATTAGCCCGTGTGGACTGCATTGATTAATATGTAATGACACGTAACGCACATGCATTTAGCCTAGTTTTCCCAGAACGAGGTTCATATATGACCAGTCGTGTAGAACAGTGGTGCTATTTATATGGCTAAATAATTCGGCCATAAGTGGCCAGACTATAATACTGGTGATTCCATTTAAAAAAACAGTTATTTTAAATTTCCATGAATGCATAAAAATCGCTATTGACCGAAAACAAATTATTTCGTTAGTTACCTTTTATTTACTGTCTTTTCAACCTTTATTTATTTGTTAAAGGGTTACATTTGTGCGTAAAAACAAACATTACAAAACTAACTGTATCGATATTTTTACTGTTATCCTGCATCTGCATGCAAGATCACCTCTGACATTTCCAGCATTTGCATACATATCATCATAATGTCAGAAATTAACATATTGGTTTATTGGAATAGTAAATAAAACAAGAGTACCCGGGTTGATGTCTTCCGCCGCCTGTATTGAGCGTCCGTGCTACTTGAACACGAGTACGTTCAAATGACGAAAAAAACGAAGCATACGTGAAATACAAATGGCTATTATATTATCAAAAGGAACTGCGTCCAGCCAGAAAATGCTAAATGTGTCAGTTATATTTGCAAACAAAATACACGAATCTTACGTTTCGAAAATCAACCAGTAAAAGAACATATATGAGCATTGAGAACGAGCAATATAAACTACTGCAACGCAAAGTTCAACAACTGTCGAGATAAATAACGAAATACTGTGCTGAATAAAATCATCGTGCCTTTAAACAGTTTGTTACACGTAAATAAACGAACGTTTGACGAGTACTAACGGGTATTACAGCTCCTTATTATTGAGATTAATGTCAGTTCACTACATTTGTACCCTCAGACAGCGGACCATACGGACGCATGATCTTGATGTTCTAGAAGAGAAGCCCCGTCTCGTTTATGGAGGCAGACTAGCATAACGGTTTTGTGCTTTGATAAAAGCCCCGACATCTCTTGCAGACAATGCTTATATATTAATAGAAATTCCACATATAAAATTAATACTCTTTTGAGAGAAACATGTGGTTATATCATTCTATAGTTTTAAGCAGTCACCGAATTCGATGATTGCGTTCCCGGCAGTTTCCAAATGTTCTTAAGATTGTAATCAAACCTTGTATTTGTTAAGTGCAAGACTAAATCGACGATGCCACCCCAATATTCTGGCATTCCTGTAAATATTGTTCAATTTAATAACTTACATTTGTGGATAAGTAATTTTCACTCGATATAGTTTTTAAATCGTATAGTTTAACACGCGATATATCGGGTTTTATACCTTTTCGTTGTTGCCAAAATAAGTTCTCAAGTAACGCGTATTTTCATTTCTTCAAACAAACATGTAAGTTGGAGTGTAAGGAAGTGTAATCCAAAAAGGGTGGTCGTGTACGTAATTCCGGCCTGAACGTAAAAAATCGGCCACCCTATTAACAGTGTTTCAGCGATACCGACTACAATTTTGTTATCCGTATCATCAAAAGCACTAACCATAGCAACATAATTCCAAAGATTGCACAAATCATGTTACTATAACCATATTTACGTTTTGGGTTGAAAAGTCAGTTTCATTACAGGAAATATTTGATCACGTGGGGAATATGACGTCTTCGAGCGCGCGCATTGATAATGAGGTGTGACATGGTAGCAAACATAACTTTTTGTCTTCTAACAGTGGACCATTATTCATTGCCGACGTAGACGTAGACAACCTTATGATATACAATTTTAATTAAATATATGAAGTCCTTTTTTCGCAATACGTATTTTTGTTTGAACTCGTTTATCTGGTATCAAATAGTATTGTTATCGCTAAATAGTATGCACTTAAAAAGCTAAATGAGTCCCGGCGAAATTTTCAAGTCAAGGGAGGCAACTCCAACATAAAACATTGATTTATCATAACACAATTCACTCCCTTTTAATGTGTATTATAATAGAGAATGGGTTATGCAAACCCGTTGAAGAGTCATGCTATTTTATTACACGTGTTCTTTATACTTGCACCCATCGAAATATGTCTTACTCATACAAGACATTGTATGCTTCGGAAAACATGAGTATGGCGATAAGTGCCGTGATCAGGAAAAAATTGACTTTACAAAGTGCGGCCAAAGAATATGGCGTGCCGCTGTCAACACAAATGGACCGGTTGAAGGCCCCAGCGATGGTTTCTGAAGGCCGTGGGCGTCACAGGGACCTCACTGACGAAGAAAAGGCCGCTCTTGCCAGACATCTGAGATACATGGCTGGACAGGGGTTACTGGCGAGCCGTAAAGTGTTGAAGTCTAAAGTTAAAGACATAATAAATGCATCTGGTAAATATAATATATACTTTGAGAATAGAGAAACAATGAAACTTCAGGAACGTTTTCGGGAAGGAGGCCCTTATTTTCCACCACCAGTCCTTTATTTATCAATGCCATGGAACGGTCAATGCAAACCATCTGAATGATTAAGTTATCATTTATATAATTTTACAATTTATCAATTCATATTACTATACTATTGTGAAGGGGTTTATGTTTTTAACAATTATTGTTCTTCGTTGCAGTTCTTTTATTAATCATTAATTGAAATATATATTCATTTCATTTCTCCCTGTAATTATCCTGTCTTTTTTTGTATAAGTCACATCTGTAATTTGTAATTTTAGACAAATCCTGTCGTATCAACCGCACGTCCGGCGTTTCTCTGAAATGGATTCGTAAATTTCCAACTCGCCACCAGCTGTCAGATCGGTTAGCGGAGAACATGAGTGCATCAGCGCGAGGGCAGCGATGTCCACTCAGGATGTCATAGACGAATTATTTGACTTGTTTGAAGCAGTTTTGGACAAACATGGACTGAAAGACAAACCTGGACAGGTAAAAACAAATTAAACCTGTGTAAGTGTAAAAGTAGAAATATTCAAATTTTTATAAATGAGTATTTCGTTTGCATACTAACTGCATGAAAATTGGTTATTTTAATTTAAATAAAATTTAAAGTCGAACATAGTTTTGCAGATATTCAACTTCGACGAAACGGGCTGGACTGGTAAAGAAAAGTCTACACGGCGTGTTATCGCTTCGACAGATTCCAACCATGTGATTAAGAGGAAGACGTCCGTGAATGGTAACATCGCCGCTCAAGTGTGCGTCAGCGGCAGTTGCAGATTTCTTCCAACAATGGTAGTGTACAAAGTAAGTCAGAATAGTCATTCCTGCTAGTAATTAATATATTAATTATAATAAACTTTTAAATATGAACACACACGTAAGTACACAAATCTCAAAGATAAAAAATTATCAAGAGTTAAAATACTAGTATGATTAATCCATCGCAAGACTTTTTATAACAATTGTAATGCTACAACTCTGGCTTGTAATTATAACGTGATTGTTATGAATGCTTTATATTTTACAGCGATGTCTCCCCCATACAGAGATCGAGGATGTGCCAGACTCGTATTTTTTCGCGGCCAATGAGACTGGTTACGTGAACGGCGACTTATTCCACAAGTGGTTTACCCACTTATTCGTCCCGCACTGTGACAATGCACGACCAGTCTTATTGGACATGGAAAACCACAAAAGCAACGTGACGTTATCTACGATTGAAGAGGCCATAACAAATGATATTGTGTTGGTGGAATTGCCCGGCAACACCAAACACATGCTCCAGCTGTTAGATGTTAAGGTAAATTTACAAAGCTGTAAATAAAACGTTATACTATGATTTTTGTAACATGGTGTGGTTTTATTTCTGTACTGTAATTATACAAATAAGTCAAACAAGTGTTTGGTTGGTTTAGTTCATACCAGTTTTTATTACATGTGTTTATTTTGATATCGTTTCTGTTTTACTGATTTTCAGATAATTGGACCTCTAAAATCCAGAGTGGACACCATCTGCTCCAGCCTTCCATACGCCAGAAAGTGGTTACTGGTCACCAAGGCGAAGTTTCCTGCGGCGTTGAGGCACGCAATGGACCAGGCAACCCCGGCTTCCGTACAGAATGCGTTTGCTGCGTTTGCTTTATCGGGTCTGTATCCAGTCAATCGCGGAGCTATCAACACGTCACAACTGGCGGCTCCGTCATTCGTCCCGACAAACGTAAATCATAAGTCAAAACGCACAGGGTTACGTATTAAGTATGTACATACTTTAGGCATTGCATGCATTGTTGGTGCATTTTAGAACTTTAAGACCAATGTCTTGTAGTATATTATTATGAATTGCTTTAACTGGAAAGACGGAGGTGGAATCGTTTGTTGTTTTTGCACCGGTATAAGGCGGTGAATAAATGTTAATTGTTCAGACGCGCCAACATTCGTTGCTGAGACGTGTCCAACGTGCGGGAATTATTTTTAAAAAAAAAACACTGTTTGAGATGGGCATTGTTCCCGCACGGTTGGGCAACATCCTGGCCCCAACTCCAGGGGCATCAATGGAGAAGAAAAAGGCATCAACACAAAATCTGCAGAAAGGCCGAGTTTTGACTTCAAGACAGATTGTTGACGAACTGAGAGTACGTGACGTAAAAATATCGATACAACATTGAGTTATTTGTGGAATATACCAATGAATACTTGTTTATTTGTTTAACATACACAACTCTTGCAATCTTTGCATGAACATATATACGATGGTATTTGTATGTACAATGGTTGTATTGGCATTATTTTAGGAAAAAGAAAGACAGGAGAAAGAGAAGAGAGACGGTATTGAGATGAGAAGAAGCAAAGCTGAGGATAGAAAGCAAAAGAAAGAACAAGAGCGTGTTCAAAAGGAGCAAATAAAAACGGAAAGACTGGAGAAGATACGACAGAGAGAAGAGGAGGCTGCAGAACGCAAACGGGCACGAGTGGAGGCCGTGGCAGAGGCGGCTGCTACGGCATATTTATGCGCCAAGTGTGGGGAGAGAGGACGTGTAGACGATGAAGAGAGGGGTGTTGAGTGGCATGGGTGTGACGGGTGTGAATGCTGGTATCATGGTGGGTGTCTGACGCAGAATGAGCCGATGATGGCGGTGACAAGTTTGTATGATGGGGAGGAATCAACATGTAACAGGTGTTATCCTTGGGATTATGAAGAAGGAGGTACAGTAAGTATGTACTTGAGATTGCGTGCGCGCGTGAAGGCGAGAGTGCGTGTGTGCGAACGCGTGCGTGAAGTTGTGTCTGTGCAGTGCGATGATGTATGTTTTATTGTATACAATTGAATAAAAAGAAGAAAAAACATATTAAAACATTTTTTGGATAATTGTGAAGAATAAATAATCAATATATTTTAATATATGTGTTGCCGGAAGGTTTCCGTGTGGTTCTATCTTGGAGGTTAAACTCGTTTGGCTGTAATATATTTATTAATGGTAATAAATATCATAAATATACAACAAAGAGATGTATACTCTTTGAATGTAAAGAATCGAATCTATAAAAATATAGCAATACACAAATACAAGTAATGCATGATCCGACGGTGATCCTTAAAATAAAAACAATACTAACAATACACACAATACAAAATACAATTTAGCAACGAAACATAGTGAAAATACTAAAAAATAGTTACCTGTAATATATTTATTAATGGTAATAAATATCATTAATATACAACAAAGAGATGTATACTCTTTGAATGTAAAGAATCGAATGACTTTAGCAATCATACGATTCACGAGATCGACATTAAACATATCAGTGCACGGGAAAAGGGATGAGTGATCTGAGTATTAGACAAATTATAAACGTGCAACTGTATGGATTAGATGAGCTGAACCTATCTAACCTAGAGCAAAACGACCTTAACGAATAAATCGAATACAAGTAAACAACTAATCAACGAGTACAATAAGTATTAAAATAACTACCGTTATATAAACTCATAGACGAGTCGTGATTTTCATTTAAAATTAACGATATTTAGAAATTGGTACAACAATAAAACAACACAACACAATATAGTTTTATATTTAATAATAAATACGATCTGTAACACATGAAAGTTTTTAATCTTAAACTTCCATTGGACCTTCAAAAGAACGTCGCATTAACAATCCATAAATTATGGTGTTTTGTAATCTTTTTCTCCCGTGGTGGACCTCCCACCAAATACCAAGAAGTTTAATGCTATTTATAGCTGTTTATAGCTATTTTTAGTATTCAGAATGTATTTAGTATTTAGTATTACATTTGATCATTTGTAAGAACTTTTATCAACATTTTATGATAAACGGACAAATAAAACAACATCAAAGCGATGAAGGCACTGAAGTTGTACGCTATTGCATAATCTTAGACGCAACTCAGTTTTAAAAATTATGTTATAACTTTTTATATCGCAAGTTTGAAATGAACACAACCCAATTTGAATTTATAAAGAGTGTGTCTTAAAGCACAGGTCGATATATGTTTGTTTTTTCATCATTAATAAAAGAGACAATTTAAGCTTCATTTTGGAAAAACAGGGCTAAATGCATATCCATTAATTGTCATCCCAGTACCAGAGACTCTCTTTAAACGAAAAACACCATAAAATCAGAAAGTGTCGTCCTTGATTGGCTTGTGCGCATTGCACAGGCGAATCAGTGTGCACAGGCTAATCTCTTTTGACATGCATTAAGTCCCGTTTTCACTGAAAGCAGTCAATATGTACAGATTTCAATGATAAACTGGCAAATGTCGTCGCACAAGCTGTAAAACTCAAGACTGACCAATGTCGTCGCACAAGCTGTTAAACACTATTGATTACATACACAAACTCGAGGTCTGCAGTGTACCAGTGGTGAAGTATAAAGAGACAGATGTTGTGGTTATCGTTCCTATCGTAGTAAAGCAGACGCTCATAGCAGTATCATTAGCTGTCCGCTGCGCGAACAACTAAACAAATAAAAGGGTTTCTCACTAAAACTTATATACATTACGCGTTAAGGGTGCATCTACGGCAAATATGCGATGTCGATTAGTTGAGTTTACACATCTATCTTAACGTTACCTTACGTGAGCCTAACCTAAGATGGTCTTTGTATTTGTTCAAGTCTATTCGTTTATTTTGACGCGAACACAAAAATGGCTTTAAAAGCAATCGCAATGGTTTGTAAGAAGTTAAAATTTAACTAAATAGTGTTTATTGTTGATGTATTGTACATATTATTTATATAGTTTTGTCTTAATTCACATTAACATATAAACATATAAAACTTACCAAGCTGTTATTGGGTTGTTTTATTATAATAGATATTCTTTATTCGAAAGCGCGTTTTCTCGCTCTAGGATGCCTGCGTTATATTCGGCGACATTCACAATTCACCTTCGATTAAAAGTCGTGGAAACCGACAAAATGGCACTGTTCTTGATGGTTGTAAATCATATTTTTTGATAGTGCAACTGGTTACGTTTTCCTTATTCAGCCGCGAAAAAGGCACTCGGTTATCATTACAAAACAGAACTAAGAAGAAATGTACTGTAATACATACATATGTTTTATTCTCAACCTACATGTACAGTGATTTTTCTTTATGTATGCCTCTCTTTATTCATATTAATGTATTTGTTAAGTACGCAAATACCAGTTCCTTATTCGATTTGAATAAGAAATAAGGAACAAGTTGGTTCATTTTGATTTATTATTTATAGAAAGAACATACCAGTTCCTTATTCGATTTGAATAAGGAACAAGGAACCAGTTCCTTATTCATTATCCAAACCGAATAAGGAACTGGATAATCATCATATAAAACTAAGTAGAAATGTATTGCAATTAGTATTTTAAATATACAACCTATATATAGGGATGTTCATTTATATCTGGTTAACGTTGGATCAATTTCATTTATGTTTAATTAAGAAAATGCCAGTTCCTTATTCGGATTGAATAAGGAATAAGGCCCTGGTTCCTTTTTCCTTATTCAGCCGCGAAAAAGGAACTGGAATATAAATTAAAAAAATCATGTTAAAATGTACAAGATTGCACTTGTATATTACATACATATAAAATAATGTTATATGTTTTTGGTTTTGTGGATGTGAAGTTAGTATTTCAATTTGAAAATATCGGATCGGTTTAAACAAGAAATCCTATGCATGCGGGATGAAGAAGCATAACTATCGTTTACTAACGTAATACATAAAGTAAATGCATTCTAATTAGTTTGTTTTGATTTACATAATTGTATGCATTAATTTTTCTTTAAAACCCTATATCAAATATGTTACGCCTGAATAAGGAATAAGGAACAGTTTATTATTCCTTATTCGAATAAGGAATAAGGAACTATGAACAATGAACTAACTTACTCTCCATTACTTATTAAGCAATATACGCACACTAACACATAGCTACATTGCCAGTCAAATTAAACCAATATTTTCTAATATTTTCTTATGACTTTTAAGTAATAAATAAATTCATTGGAATGATGCTTCGCAAATAAAAGTGTGAAGGTTAATATCATTGTACAGCCTCTCCGATATATAGGGTGAATGGAAACGATTAGTTAATATGTCGATTATGTTGAGGTTAATAATCTACATTTGCACGATGATGATATTTTTACTGCTGCTACTGAAGCTGCTTGTGATGATAATGCTTTTTTGTTGCTATTGCTATCGTTTATAAAGGTGATGAAGATCATGACAAAATGAACACGAAATGATGACGACGACGAAAATAACGACAATGACGACGATGACGAAGACGACGAAGACGACGAAGATGACAACGATGATGATGATGATGATGATGATGATGATGATGATGATGATGATGATGATGATGATGATGATGATGATGATGATGATGATGATGATGATGATGATGATGATGATGATGATGATGATGATGATGATGATGATGATGATGATGATGATGATGATGATGATGATGATGATGATGATGATGATGGTGATGATGCTGATGATGATGGTGGTGGTGGTGGTGATGACGATGATGATGATGAGGAGAAGGAGGAGGAGGAGGCGGAGGAGGAGGAGGAGGATTAGGGATAGGAGGAGGAGGAGGAGGAGGAGGATTAGGGATAGGAGAAGGAGGAGGAGGAGGAGGAGGATTAGGGATAGGAGAAGGAGGAGGACAAGGAGGAGGAGGAGGATTAGGATGAGGATGATTATGTATTTACGTCACTACAATACATAGTCATCGTGGGTATTTTTAAATTACAAATTGACTTGCATTCATTATTTAATCATTATTTAATCTCTCGGTCGACCATGGGTCTTATAAAGGATGTTCGTTAAACGCAAAATTGCGATGTTATGTAAACGGTATTCATTCCAAATACAAGTAAAGTTCACCCCAAGTTGCATTTCTCAAAAGATAGTCTATTTTTATATTGGTGTTATAAACTTTTATTAAAGGCTATCATTTTTTTCCGTTAACAGGATTATCACTTAACAGGTTGCAGAAACAATACATCTAAAAGATTGATGCAAAATTACCGGTAAAAGGATATATACCAATTTTTTTTTCAGAATGTTAAATTTGAAAACTCGCATAGGCGCATGTGGTTTCTTAAATGGCATATCCGTTTATTCTCACGTGCAAACGTACAAAAGTGAAGTTGGGGAAATAAAAGCGAATTAAAAAACGATATAAAAAAACTCATCACAGTCGGCGTCGGCTGCCAATTTAACGTCGTCTGCAATTTTTTCAAATTATATAAATTTCTGAAATCAATTGCTATAATTGGCACGTTTCGTGCGCGGTCCTTTTTATTCGTTGATTAGTTGCTGCGTGAGAAAGAAAGGGTAATGCTCGTTTTTAATGATGCTGAGGAGAGTTTTTGTTGGAGGTGATTCTGAAGTTACGGTAATCTTAATTAATTAAAAATTAATTTTTTAAATACAACAATAAATAATATAAATTAATGACAATTGTTTTACCACTGGTCTGTTTTCTCTATGAATCGAACATAATAACCATTCGAGTAAACAATTAATTATACTTGCCGAAAGTTTTATTTCTGGTACGCACTGATTTTACTTTAGGAAAATACCAAAATATACGGTAAATATCAAAACAACGTATCATACTGTTTGCAAAACAGTGTGCCAAACGTGAGTAGGCCAAATGTAATTTAACCAATTATTATGGGTTTTTTATTTTAATAACTTGCTGTTTGACAGAAACAGAACGAGAACTTCACTAATATTATATAAATTCAAGTTAATGACTTATAACCTTAATCCGTTGTCAACTGAAGTTAACTTATGTTGATTCGACATAACGTGGTTTCATAATAACTGAACATTATGTCATCTTGACCCAAATTTATGAAACATGTAATACGCATTTTGCCATTTCGACATCTCACTTGACTAAACCTTATTCCAGCTTTCCGAAACAAAACAAAAATTGACCTCAATGTCAGGCACACTTGACCAAACATGATATCAAATCGACTCATACAAAAACCTACTTTATCTAACTTAATATCAAAGTACAAAACATACTACTTCTTTCAACAAAAATATTTTTTTGAGTTTCATGTTGGGAATTCGCAACATATAATAAGGGTAACAAGCTCACAGAACGACATTGATGTAACCTTTCTATTAAGAACGGCCTTATCAGAAAACCACACGGTTATGCACATAAATGCGTTATTCCGGAGGAACGTTATGCTATACATCGATGTATTATTCTTGATCGTTGAGGTTTTATTATACCAAATAAAAAAAGGCAAATTAGAGATAAACTGCATGTAATTTTACTTTGAGATCGATAGTACATATAGATCTACACGACATTGGCCGTTTAATTAATGCTCTAATGCTGAGGTAAGTAACAAAATAATTTAAGTGGGAGCGTTTGAAGTAAAGCGTTAAGCTTGTTGCCAAAGTGTCCCATACTCGTTCAACGTCAAAAATGAGCTGCCAGTTGTAGTGGCAGCCATTGTGTGAATACGTTAGAAACCATTTTACTGCTTCAGGTCACTGAGACATTGGCCTTTGACCTAGTGACCTGAAAATCAATAGAGGTCATCGACCAGTCATGATCAATGTACCTATGAAGTTTTATGATTCTAGGCCTAAGCATTCTTGAGTTATCATTCGGAAACCATTTGGTGGACGGACGGACCGACGGACGGACCGACATGTGCAAAACAATATACCCGCTCTTCTTCGAAGGGGGGGGGCGTACATTTTACTGTTTCGAGTCACTGTGACCTTGACCGTTGACCTAGTGACCTGAAAATCAAAAGGGGTCATCTGCCAGTCATGATCAATGTACCTATGAAGTTTCATGATCCCAGGAAAAGCATTCTTGAGTTATCATCCGGACACCATTTTACTGTTTCGAGTCACTGTGACCTTGACATTTCACCTTTAGACCTACAAAATCAATAGTGGTCATCAGATTCTGCCAGTCATGATCAATGTACCTATGAAGTCTCATGATCCTTGGACTGAGCATTGTTGCTTTATCACCCGGAAACTATTTTACTGTTTCGAGTCACTGTGACCTCGACCTTTGACCTAGTGACCTGAAAATCAATAGGAGTCATCTGCCAGTCATGATAAATTTACCTATTTAGTTTCATGATCCTAGGCCTAAGTGTTCTTGAGTTATCATCCGGAAACTATTTTACTGTTTCGAGTCACTGAGACATTGACCTTTGACCTAGTGACCTGAAAATCAATAGGGGTCATCTGCCAGACATGATCAATGTACGTATAAAGAGCCATGATCCTAGGCCTAAGCGTTCTTGAGTTATCATCCGGAAACCATTTGGTGGACGGACCGACCGACGGACGGACGGACCGACGGACGGACCGACATGTGCAAAACAATATACCCGCTCTTCTTCGAAGGGGGGGGGGCATACATATCAAAAGTAAAATGATAGTATTAATTCAACTCTAGATATAAGATAAAAGTCAGTGAACAAAAGGTAAAGGAGTTATTATTCTTGTTAAATATTAAGCCACTGATGGTGAATTGAACACGTCGGTCCGTGCTCATTATAAGTTTGTTTTCCCCAAAACACCTGATGTTTAGAGAAGCTTTGATTTTCGTAGGTTTTATATTAAACTTGCATAGTTTTTTGTAATGCCAAGATGATGGTATATACATTGCATATTCCTGTAGTGAAGAAATTCTCTTGTCCCGGATGATATGTGTACACGGATGAACATTATTTTGCGTACATGTTTATATCATTCAGCAATAAACACACTTCACTTTGCACCCTTTTTCTAAATAAGTAAAAAATAACTCACAGCTTGATCCCACATGTCGCTCAGCTAATTATTAACATAAACTTCTATATCTGATCATGTATGTCACATTAAAACATCATAAGTCAGATCAATACATCTGTGTGATATACATGTTGTTTGGCCTATTTATTATTTTTTCCTCAACCAATGAATTGACATTTACATCAAGTTTTAAAATACATTATTTAACAATAACTTTCAAAAAAAAAGATGCAAAATTTTAGATGCAAAGTTCATTATACATTGACTACATGGTTGAAATCTCATTTCTAGTTCGTTCCCGTCTTCCCGTTCCCTAGTTTCTGTGCCCTTAGTTATCGTATCTCGTAATCGAGGCTACACAGATCTGACGGTCGTTTTATATTGTTTATTGACTACTATTCACATTATGTTAAACTTGAGTAGCATCACATTGTTTCCGAGATATGAGCTGTTAATCTGCTTGGACTTTCATTTAATACAGGACTCACACATAATTTCATTACTAAGATGCATACATTGTATATTAACATATGTAATTATACATCCCACATTTGCAAATATTGCGTGTTTATGAAGGAGAATTATACTTTGGATGCTGATATCAATTGTTGTCCGCTATTCCGTGACCTGATTTGATGATATAAGATTAAACGTGAAAATTCACCTGTTGCTTTCTGATATTAGCTGTTAAGTGCATATCCAAGAGCTGTCGTTATTGCTGTTGTCAGGAATGAAATTCTCTTTGCCGTTGATGCTTTTAAAGCACCACAGTAAACATGGTAAGCGAGGTGTGCTTTTGAATGCATTAATTAAGTTACTTGACTCCTTTAAATGTTCTCATTTTCACATAATATAAAGTACATGTGAAACCAACATTGTTAAAAGTACAACAATGTTTAGTTAATAATTAAAAGTGGACTATATGATTAAAAGTTTGACTTCATATTGCTATTTAAAGTTTAGCTTTTTTGAAAAAGGATATCACAATAAATTGTCTGCATAAGCGTGTGCTATGTTATATGTGCGGTTTCTTTCTTGTCTTGGAAACCATGCTCTTTTCTAGAAATAAAGACAGGCTTTAAATGACGGAATACCATTAGCTAACACGCATTGAATTTTGTCAATGAAATGCATACACTTATTCACAAATGATTTACTATTGTATTTTAAATACGCCAAAACAACAGCCGTGGACCTGATTTTCCGGGAGGCGGGATCAGCCGACAAACAGGCGGTTTTATCCCTGCGTACGAAAGCGTATCAAGGTCTCGACTATCTACCGTATTACTTCGACTTCTTCGTCGCTGACCGGAATCTGAAATGCATTATAGGAGAAATAAATAAACAACCGTTATATCATTTTGTTGTTGCTAAATGGCTAACACACACTTTAATGTTAAATTATCTTTTTTACCGTACATTAAAAGGCAAGAAATTAACTTTAAATATAAGAAAGGTGAAATAAATGGAAAAAGCTATCCGACCTGTACATTATATTTATTGAAGATCTTTGAGTAATTTATGAATGTTATTTATTTAACTCCATAGAAAAGAAATTAAACAACAGTAGAGTGTGCATTATGTAAGATTATCACTCTAAGTAATAAACAAACATGTGAATGTTGTCAGCGGCCTTTTTGCGGACACTCGCATTTTGCAATTATGTTTTTTTTTTGCACGCTATTGAAAGAAATACATTTATTGTGTCCTATGCTAAAAATGGTACTCCCTGTCCATGCACAAAATAAACGTATCGTTGTTAGCTATTCAACCAAAAAAGCCAGAGTCCCAACCCTAGGCGCAGTGAAGTCAAATTTAGTTCTCGTTTAATGTGCAAACAGCCAACTTATCAGACTTATAAGACCAAAGAATCGAACATGTTTTTATGTTTGATTTTCGATGCAATAAATCTCCAAGAAATGGATACAAAACTTTTAATCGAAATTCTTTTTTAATTCAATAGGTCGTATTTGCTGTTATGCACGTTATTGACGGGGATCGGTGCTTGTTTACACAAGATGGGCGAGTTCATGAACACTTTGAAACACAAGGAATGTTTAAGTATGTTTTACCCCACAATATATAAAATTAATCAACTTTAAAAATAATATATCGTTTAATTAAAGCTTAAGACGATATCCAAGAATAAAAACTACCAATATATTTACATTTTAATAAACGTAAATTCTATGCGGTGTTCTTCATTATGCAAATAATTGACTAATGATTTGCTTGTATACAAATGATTTTTGCACTAAAGTTTTCATTTCTTCGTTTTTGGTTATGTGTTTTCGTCATAAATATAACACAATTGTTTAAACAGGAAAATATAAACTTACATAGAGGTAAACAATTTAAAATAATGTATCGCCGTTATCAATTACACATTTAAATGTGGTGATCAACAATTTTCAGAGCGATAGTTGAGTACTGTAACGCCTATGGGCGGTCTCTCGGCTGCAGAGCCCGAGTGGCCACGGTTGACACGGCCCTCAACAAGTATACCCGCTCTGAATCGTTCAATCAAACGCAATCCAAAATTGCATCGAACGTTGTTAACCTTTTTAAAAGTTTACAGTTTTACAACAAAATGGCACAGATTTCAAAAGTGTATATGCATATTAAAACAAGCTTAAAATACTTCTGAAAGGGGGAAATATTACAAATGTTGTTCGTTTATTAATCTTAAATCGACATCGAAACAATATAAATGCGTGTCTAACGCTATTCATCAATAATTATATAAGAAAATCAGTTTCCAAGTCCCTTCCATCATATGTAATTTATCATCATATAAAAGGCTTTATTTCACCTGATGTTGTTTTCATTGGCGAACTGGTGTAAATGGTTTTCAATTAAATCCGCAGGTACAAACACGATGGCCCATTTAAGTTATCTCGATAAGACAATTATCATTGATGCCGTATTAAAAAGTAAGTACGGTTATATAAACAATGCAGTATATGTTTCAGTTACATTATATTTGCGACATCAACCATACAGTGCGAGGCAGTCTATAACACATTATGTCATTGTGCGATTATTCTGCCGATATTCGAACAGCCTCCCCCGTGGAAATCCAGAATTTAGTGTAGGCAAAGCATCATCGAGAATATTTGTTCCCAAACAATTCCATGCTGCTCGACGAGATTCCTTATAAGAGCATTCAAGAAAATATTCCCCTGCTTTTCAATCATAACCTACATTTTTTATCAAATGTCTCTGCTGTAACGAAAGTAGTCCGATTGGTCTATTCAGCGCCGGAAGTCTTTACCAATGTTGTTATCCGCCAGAGTCCTACACAATTGACGTATTTGGAGCCGATTTTTCGCAACTTGAAAATCATATTTTGCATCATGTGCTCAGAGTTCTTCAAACCACTCACGGGGAGTTATGTTTGCAAATATATGTAGAAAAGGACTACATAGCGTAAGAACTTTCTATACTTCTCGTCAAACTGGACATCCCAAAAAAGCAACTGGTACGTGGATGGAGGAGTAGCGGAGATAGCAATTGTTGAAGAAACGCTGTAAAGGCTGATCATGACTGTTTTTGAGTCTTATTATAATACAAATGAACATTCTCCTTGCAATCATTACAACTTGAAAATCGTAATACTTAAGCGAAACAATGATACCTCGGAAGACAAAACCTTACTGTGAAGACAGCTCTTGATGTCCTTGCTGTTTAATGTCAAAGTTGGTATTTCATTTTCGTTACACTATTTTGCGGCAAATATTTGTCCATTATTGATTTATGTACGGTCAGTTCCCTGAAACTCGAAAACATCATAACAATTAATTGTTATGTGACGTTATGGACATGGAGGCCGTTTTATCAACAGATCTTATCTTAGCGGATCTTATCTTAAATCCTTGACTTACGATTTCATTTACGATCCGCTAATACCCGTTTTACGAACGCCGTCGTAAGTATCGAGTCGCAGCTAAGATTTTAGTTAAGCGTACGATCTGGAAAATCGCGAACCAGTCGAAAAACCTCACACGATTTCCCGCGTTTATGTCAAAAAAGCAAAACAAGATGGCCGACAACGTAAACAGAGGCAAGTAGTTAATGATAGTTATGATTTACTAATAGTAGTACTAAATGTAGGGATATCATGACTCATGTCTTCAACTATTGTAGCGTTTATGTCTGTCAATTTGTCTCGTAATTGATACTGAGTTTTTATTAAATTCATATCGTTATTTTACACCAAAGAATCGAAATGTTTTATGCTTTATTTTCTAAATTCTAGTTGTAAGTACTGTTAAAACGAAATCATATTTTCCCGCGTTTGGAACTGTCAGCCTATAAAATGACAAATCGTTATTGTGTGTTTATATCTAATGTTTTTGGCAGAAGAGTATTCGAGTATCAATCCATACATTATTTCTATTCCCCACATTTGAAGAAAACAATTTATTTTTATGTTTGTTTTAGAGTAAATGTATCTCTCTTTTCAAGGAACATTCTCATCTTACACATTTCCGCTTCTTTCGCTATATATTTGTTTTCGTACTTCTTCTTCTACTTCGTATTTCCTACAGTCAATTGCTGACTATTACATGAAGGCCGATATAGGCAGATATGGACACTGTCGAGTCCGTTTCCTGGGAAGAACCAGTACTTGTTGTCTATGGAGGAAATAATGAGAATGCTCCTTGAGTAGGGAGCGAACCCACGAACTCCCGATCGCTAGGCGGACACCTCATCCACTACACCACCGCGATAGTATATACGGATGCCTACTGTATATTTATTTTTGGCATATAATTTACTTTATTACCCAGTGTACATAGCTTTAGAATTAATTTTCAATTGTAAACACAAACCTGAAAACTATCACTATATTTCAGAGTGAACAGCATTTGATTTTGTAGCCCCAAGATAGACAAAGTTATCAAACAATGGACGGACGTTAAGGTATATTAACTAATGAAATCTCATGACCCTTACTTACTAACTAACTCTTACCACAAAATGATTATATAAAAAATTCACAATGTCAGTCACATGTAAGATTTTAAAAATGAAAGTAAGACTGGGAGCAAAAGGTTAATTTTGTACTTTGAATAATACATACAAACATTTAAAATGAATTTGAACGGAATAATCATTAGGAATAATCATTGTTGTGTATTGTGTGTTTGCTGTTTTCTATTGACACATTCCAGTTCAGTTCATGTATGTAAATATTTTTTAACATATGACATATATCTACCATAATTATTTCTTATATTTAGGTATTTGGTATCCATTTATCATTTTTTTCGTTCAACTGTTAATGTTTGAATTTGAACACTTTGTACTTTCTTTTCAGACGCACAACAACAACCACGTTTGAATGATGAGATCTCATCAATCACATCAGTTGAACAAAAGTTGGTAAGATAATATTTATTAATGAATATTTATCGTTAGATACAAGTAATTTCGCAAAATACCAAAATAAAAACATTGCATTTACTTACATATGAGTCCCGCTCTGTGAAAAGGGGGGTTTAATGCATGTGCATAAAGTGTCATACCAGATTGGCATGTGCAGTCCGCACAGGCTAATCAGGGACAACTTTCTGCCTAAACTGGATTTTTGCTAAGAAGAGACTTTCTTAAACGAAATATATAATACAAGCGGAAAGTGTCGTCCCTGATTGGCCTGTGCAGACTGCACGGGCAAATCTGGGACGACACTTTACGCACATGCATTTAACCCCATTTTCTCAGAGCGCGACTCATATATAAAGTTATTATGGTGATTTATTAAATACATGTTATTTAAAAACAAGAAACCGTCGGAGACGGGTGATGCTCCCCAAAGGTTTTTTTTGTCACAATATTGCACTATAAATTCAGATAAAAGGAAACGTTTTGAGGGCACAGTAGTTGGGGGGGGACAATAATTTTTTTATAGACAATTTCAAAGGGCCATTACTCTGTGAAATATCATCTGACCAGAACCCGCTGATAATATGCACATCTCCTCTTGGTCGTGAAGCTTCCCATAAAGTTTCATTGAATTCCGGTCATTAGTTGCTGAGAAATAGCCCGGACAAGAATTGCACTATATGTACAGTTAATGGAAAATTTCAAAGGGCCATAACTCTGTAATAAATCATCCGACCAGAACCGGCTGATAATATGCACATCTCCTCTTGGTAGTGAAGCTTCCCATAAAGTTTCATTGAATACCGGTCATTAGTTTCTGAGGAATAGCCCGGACCAAAATTGTGCACGGACGGACAGACAGACGCATGGACAGACAAAGCGGCGACTATATGCTCCCCCCAAAATAAATTTTTGGGGAGCATAAAAAAAGGTTAATCACATTTCACAATACCAATTGTAAAAATCAATTGAATATTAGGTTTTTTTTAATAAATACAAAAAAGTTATTGTTTTTTTACATGGACTTGTAGAAAATAAATTAACGAGTATACATAAGCTAAAATAACATATTGGATTACTTATGTTATTTTACGAGTCATATTCATTCATATATACTCATTATAGGAAATCCGCGAAACAGCGCTATTGAGGCCCAGTCATTTGAGCCGGTAAGAAAAAAAAGTTGCGAGTTCCATGAAAAATTAAAGATTAACTTATGAAGTGTAGATCATGAATGTGTAATAATGAATGAACAATCCATCTTTACATAAATGATACAATTCATTATCAAGAATTTTTTATATGAAACTATTTGTTCCAACAGAACTTTGTCTGATGTGCAGTATACACAGTACATGCTCTTTAAAGAACAAACAGAAACCACATCTCTTTATGTTACAATGTTAACCTTTTATTTCATCACTTGTCTTACAAATACAAATTTTATTAACATAAAATGTATTTCATTCCACTTCATTGTTCCCTAGCTGTAGAGTTGTTGGAGAAAACCCTGTATTGTTATGTTACAAAGATAATTAAATAAAGGAATAGAATTTATTTTCACTTTGTTATACTATAGAGGAAACATGTTATCATCTTACGCATTGCATAAATGAATATTGTAAAAAGTGTGTCTTTAATGAAAAAAATCCAAAAAAGAACGGCAGAAATTGTCAATATCCACACTTTTACAAAGATGTTGACCACACTTGACCGAAATGCAGCAGCTCATAGACAAGAAATCATTAACGTATTAAGTTATTATGTATCATTAGCAGAAACATAATGACCATCTTTCATCAACAAAGAGTCAAATATTGAATATTAACACATGTCGCCGAACATAGACTGACCACAATGACTCACCTATAGCACTTCGTGCACATGTGAGCATAAAACAGCAAGTACATAAATAAGTTAATGATGTGGTGTTTATATAAGCTGCATTTTGGTCCTGTTGTGGACTGTGCACAACGTCATCCACTTCTTGTGCCTCAGTAAGTTGTTCAGGCAGTGGCACCTGCTAATCTATGCATAAGTTGTGCAGGCGCATTCATGCAGCCACTGCTTGACAGTACTCATCGAGTCTCATGAATAAACAACCGCCAGTTTTATGTCGACACCTGTCAATAGAGAATAACAATCAATATTAACTAGTGACTTAATTTCAATATCCAATTTATTATCAAAACTAATGATTATTATGCATTTTATTTAATTGATTAACATCTTCAGATATTAATTAAATTTAAGACTAAATTGGGTAAAGGAATAAATTCATAAAACAAAATTTGCAATCATCTACAGCATCCATTTTTATCAACACATGCACGTGCATATGAAAGCAACTTTAAAATCTGTATCAAATGTTTTTTTAACTACATGTGTCTCCTTCACTGATGCCCCCATGTCACGTTGAGATACACAAACAAGTCCATCAGTCATTAAAAGACAAATTTCTTTAGTACAAACAACTTGTGTATATATGCTCAAAACTTAAAAAAAAAATAACAAGACAAATTTAATTACACATTTGTGTACAGCTACAATTCATTAACACATTAAGGTCATTCAGCAGTTGCTGTTATGCAAAATCAATCCACAGATGAACAGACAGACACAGAGGAAGAACAGGTGTAATTCTTACGGCTTTCCACGGTGTACGTTTACTAAGTTGTTATGATGTAGATGTGACGATTACAATTATGCTCTAAAGATTATTAAAGGCATAAAGCATCATACTTTTTATCCAATATTTTGTGGGGAGATTTATTTTGTGCTTATTAAATGGTGTCCTATGTTGATTAACTGAATGTGTTTTGAACTAAAACAACATACCCGGTACATGTAGTAAGTTTACATACCAAAGTCTACTCTTTGGCAGTCCAAAAGCCCTATTAACCACAGTACACTTGACTGGGCATTGTTGTACCTATTGTTGATAGCCGGAGTCCCCCAGTAGGTGTCTCTTGTGGTTTTCTTCCAGAAAAGTCTAATAACAAATTTATAATAAGCTAAGTTTAAGTTGGAACAATCATTGGTTAAACGGTTTATGAAGGTAGCTATAGGATGTTCGCAAGCTTAACGCAATGAAAATTCTTTTTAATTATTAATTTAACATTGATATGCATATTTTATGTGTTGATACAGTGTGTACACACATACAGAAATATAATTGAATCTTTTATGTTGTTGAAAGAAATTAAAAGTAAAATTATGTATGCACATTAAACACATTATATTTTAGTAATGTGCAATGCATTGATGTAAAAAAATATATTTGCATCATCATAACAGTAGTGTATTCCACTTTTTCCTAGCCAATACAAGCCGTAGTCCCTCTAATGGTATATCGTTAAAAGGACATTATTTATTGTCATACCTTCAAACCACGGACAAAGACAGAGGCGTCGTGTGTGTGGACCCAAGCCATTTTGACACAATCTCAATGAACCTGCAAATGAACTATACGTTAATATGTGAAATGTGTTTCACTAACTTTGTTGAATGATTGGGACATCTATTTAATTCACATGTTTTATGATTTAACACTATTAGTTAAGCCACTTCTGACTGACAAGTGACATTGTACAGTGTGATACAGGGTCATTAAAATAACATTGTCATTTGGCAAGAGCATAACTAGATCAGAATATAACTTTGCTACCTTGCATCTCACCGTGCAGTGTGAGATTTATGTTGCTCAGCTACTGTATATATTACTGTACAATTCATAAATCTAATTTTGACAGAACATTGATATTTAAATGTTGGGATTGCAAAGTTTATGACTTATAATCGTTGGAGCAGATATTGCAGACATTATACAGTGTATTATTTATTATTCATTAGATAGAAAAAAACTTCAAAACTTTATGCGCAAAAGGCATATCAGGATATTGCGTCGACAACTAACTTGTATAGCAGCGTACGAAATGTGAAATATCCGAATTCTAGTTCACCCGTTAACATTCAATATTTAATGACAAATGAACTGTTTTACTTAAAAAGAAACCATAAAACATTTGTTTTGATAGAAATTGAATAAAGATGACTAAATACTTACCTATTTAACAAATTAATTATCCAAACATCACACATTTCATTTCCCTTGGACGTTTAATGCAGAGAATGATATAACGAATATATTTAACGTTATCAAACATAAATACGTCCAATAGTAATATGATTTTTATAAATCCGTAAGCGAATGAATTTTATAATCAATCGTCATAACGATCGTATTACTCGGGTAAAAAATCCGACAAGTATTTGCAACAGAGAAATAATGTTTCTGCAAGATATCTTGAACAAAAACAATTGAATGGTTTTAGTCATTATGAATCAAATTTATCAAGTTTCACGGTTCGTTGTTATTGTTCGGTTAATGTCAAAGAGCCGCCAAGCATTCACTGCCTAGTTTCTGTTGTTAGCGACAGCCTCGGCTATGTTTGTCACATCATTTAAAACTGTTGACATGTGCTTTAGACGTGTTTTTCATGTTCCCCGAGAATCTTCCAAGAAAATAATTTGGAGGACTGGGACTGTACGTATAAAAACATGCGTAAAGATACATACAAGCATTTTTAAGTTTTTCAGTGTTGAGTACCTGAGACCGTTGCCAGTAAACCAAGCAAATTCGTTGAATTGATATCCCCCGCCAATATGCTTCTGGACACAAAAGTGTTATATAATAGTCACTCAAAAAAGCATTCTTTCAAGATACAAAGAGCCATAACTCCGTTATTAACAGAAGGTGTTCAATGCCATTTGGCGTGCATCATCCTCTTATCCATATATATACTCATACCAAGTTTGAATGAAACCGCCAAAGCACAACCAAGATATGGCAACGGACGGACGGAAAGACGGACGAAAAGACGGACAGACACACGAGCGGACGGATTCGCCAAAACAATATCCATCCGCTTATGGCGTGGGATAATAAGCTACCGACATTTCTCATGTTAACTGTAAAGAATTTTTCCCGCTTTTTAAGACAAACACTTTTGTCCTTGTACAAATAAGAAACATTTTCGGATAAGTACGGTTGCTAAGATTCTGAATTGTATTACCCGCTTAGTTAACATACTTTAGCGGTAAGGTTTCGGACAATTATTGTGTGAAACGTTTGCCATTATGGCTTATTTATCAAACGTTCAAAAACATTTTAATAGCAGATGTTTTCTTTATGTCATCTATTCTTTTTACAACTAATCAATAGACTGGCATACGTTGCGCCGACGTTCTGTATGAGTTAGGTTCTTTTGTCACCGTTACAGTGAAACTAATTTATTGGCTTTTAAACAATAAGTAATCAATAATTGGTCGATGCAGTCATTGATGTACATGTATATGCAGGTCAATTTTTAATGCTAATTTATTTTGACAACTAAGGAGTCCTTAATAAACGAACTTATTGACAACGTATTCGTTGATAAACTCTTTGGGAGTATTAAAGTATTAAACTGGCAATAAGTAATTGCAGTCTATGCACGGAGGTTATTTATGTAAATGTTTTTTTTATGTGATTTGATATTTTTTTTATTAATTTAAATAATATAACTAGAGACTAAACTTAAGCGTTTATACCCGACATTTTATAGTACACATGCTATTTTTTAATCGATAAATTACTGTTTAAAAAGGGTCAATTTAAATCATGCGACCTAATCGATGTTGGGCATTAAGCATACAACTTGCAACAAAGCGTACAGTGCAAAAACAAAAAGAAAGCAACATCCCACGCATTTGAGTTAACGTTATCAATAGTACAAATCGCTATAAGGCGGCGTCAACATATTCAATTAGACAAGGAAACAAACAATAACATGTAGCGTGCTCTGTGACATTTGGTCCTATTTAGCTCAGCGTTTGTCTAAGAAATAAAACATTGGATATTACGGTATATTATTTACGCTGACTTTGGTTCAAATGATTTCTTATAATTTGAAAGATTTCAGAGAGTATAATATAAAATAAAAACAAATTTAACATTTTAAAAGTGTTTGGATTTTACCGTTTAAATTTCACTGTTATCTGATTACTTCAATTTTACCGTAAAAAATAAACATGCATTAAGCCATAGGCTGTCAGAAGTAAAGTAAATACATTTTTTGTGAAATATGAAGGAGCCAGTCACAGTCTATTCAAACGTATTTGTTGCAATTAAAAGCATAAACTAAAATAATATTATTATAAAAGTGAGCAAAGCAGCTCTTAACATTCGAAACTATACGTTTGATAACACTTCAATTTCTACATACCAAAAACTGCTTAGAGTTTTATCCAGACTAAAAAATGGCAGGTTTTATAGAACCAGGGATTAATTTACGCTGGAAGAAATTATATTAATTATTTCAAACCCTGTCAAATTTTGAGAGTAACACTCCAGGGCCCATAATATTAACTTACATACAGAACATAATAACCAGCCCTAAAGACGAAAATTATATTTATAAAACAGTAATTCCAAATATTGTTATTCAAACTAGTCAAACAAAATGGCATTCGGAATTTGTAAATGTCGATGTTAAAAGCGTATAATATTATGAATTTGTGTTCAAAATAACTGTACATTAATCAGATGTTTCAAATGTAGAATAATCCACATAATGTGGGGATCAATATCTCTTTTGTTCAAGATGAAATTATTGCAAACAACGTATTTACATTCTGTTATAACAAAATAAAAGAACAAGTGCCGTGAAGCACAATGTATTTTAAAAAATATCTTCAAATTTGAAAAACTGTTGCAACGTGTGCTGATTGTTCCCTCTGGCGACAATATCGATTGATAGCGTGGACCTTGAATTCATTTAAGATACGTGTACATGTTGTTGTTTTTTGTCTTTGTCTGAATACATTTTATTTGTGACATTTTAGTTAAGTTCATAGAGACTCAACCATGTCAAAAATGGTAAATATTGCGGAAGCATATAAGGAAAGGCCTCACCTTCTGTAACACTGTTTCACCTGGCAAATTTAAGGATTAAGAACAACTCAATCACTTAAGGGCGACAATCGGACATTGTTCATCGTAAACCTGTTCTCGTCTGTCCTTCATTTACTGCGATTCTTTAAGTTAGGTTTGCTAAAATAGTAGGTTGTGCTTTATACTTGCAAATATATTCTTATCACAATCTATTACTATGCGTTAAATATCTTTATTGAAATCAGCTGTACAATATTGATATAATGTCACACTATAACATTTTATATGAAAATTTACTATATTAAACAGCACCTTAATTTTATATACTTGATACATTGTTTACAAACAAACGTTGACAAAAAAAGATGTTTTAAGTAAACTTGTATTTTTTTACACCAAATAAGGATGTTCTAGTTCGAAATATAAAAAAACGGGGTGCATAACTGTTACACAAATTATTTAACATACGTTAATAGACGCAATAACACCCCATTATTTAAACTTTTTGTATTTTTACCGTGTTTAAAAGCTTTTATTATAAACATTGGAAATACATGTCTTCAATTTGTTTTGAAAATTGAAAATGTCTGATAACTTGAATTGGTTTTAACATAGAATAATGTTTTTCTGCAGTTGTTGTGAACTGTCCAAGAACTGTTTCAATCCGATCCGAGAGATAAATGTAAACTAAACCATTTCGTCGGTTCGGAAACCTCGTTTGTACTATTAATAAATATAATATATTTGTTTGTTTTCGGAGTAATACTTTACAAAAGTATTCCTCAGTAAAGTGAGTAAATGAATATTTTCAGGAGCGCAATTTTGGATTTCAATTTCCCGGGAGTTCAAACATTATATTTTGGCGGCTACGACTGGCCCAACCGATAGGCATAACGACAGTGGCAAAATTGATTTAAGTAAGCTTGATCTGAGCAGGAAAGAAATATTTATAACAACATATACGAAAGGTCACAGTGACGTAGAATGGAAAAGCAAACAAGGTGAATGCATATATTTATGATCCTTAAAATGCAAATATGACGAACATGTACACGGGAAGTTTGTTCATAAAGGATTTATCCATATGAATACCTTTTTAAAATCTTTCTTTATTTCGAAATATCAACGGTATTGATAAAAAATAAATAAAGGCGGCATGGACAACTACATTGTGGATAAATAAATGCAGTGCACAGAGTCGCACTGCTATTTAACAAATTTGCGACATGCATGAGTAATCAATGATTAGCTAGTAAAGATTATTTGTATAACACTGAATAACTTACTTTTAGTTAGATATTTAGTTATGTCATATAGTATGATTGATATGTCGATCACTGATAACATTAGACAGTTAGTACGCATTTTTCTAAACCTGAATATAAATGTTATAAATGTGACGTCTAGTGCAGCACATTTATCGAAATGAAATACACATTCGTTGAATTAAAATAGTGATTAAAAACATCATGATTTAAAAAATAATTCCTTTAAATGCTTCATCTAGCCTCTGAGCCTGTTTCATATACAATTGCGTTGTGCTACAAATTAGCACAAGTGCATTTTTCAACTTCGTGTAGTTTCAAAATGGATCGCTTGAGTACAGAGTGAAAGTCAAGTCCATTACAGCGTTGAGCAATTAATAAAAGACAACAACCATTTAATTATACGTTTATTAAACTAAATACTAATAATGCTTTTAAGCAAATGAAATACAATTGCTATACATGTGCTTATAATAAGAAAAATAAAAATTAAGTAAGAAAGTACATAACACGCTTATTCATGCATACAAAATTATAAAATTTGATTTTATTCCAATCTTCTGTATTTGTGTTATCCTTTATCATTGATATAAGTGTGCAAATATTACCTCATTTATTCAATAATAAAAATGGTAATAACTATGAAATATTATAATATGAATGTCTCGTAAATTAATACCAATTAAACTGATGAATATATATACCATTTGAACATCATCTCATCAAACAAAATGTTAATATAGTAGATAACTCATACAATTTACCAATGTTATTAATTTAGAACAGAATAACATTCATTCGAGAGCAAATAAACAAAGTAGAGGCAACAAAAACAGTACTCTACCGGAATGTGCAAAATTTAAGTTCGGACCTTAGTTGGACTTCATTTTTGCAACAAATCTCAAATTTAGTATGTAACTACTAGAGAAACATTTCAATGTTCAGTCTTGATTAGAAAACCATCGTAATGTATTTTATTACATTAATTTTCCTATATTCAATGCTATTAAAATAGCAGACTTTAAACATGTATATTCTTAGCATTCTTATAGTTAATGACTTATTACAGTGGTACACAGATATCATATTTTTTAATTGTCAACAAAAGTAAAAAGGTACTTTACTAGGTCGGTAATGATAAAATATTTTTCTGCAATTTGTGTACAGAAGATGCACTAAAACAATGTCTTAGTTATGATAAATAAGTTAATATCGTTTTGTGATTACTATGTCAATAAAACTGGCAATGAATCCAACAATCTGGCTTCATGGAACTTTGCATAAAATTTAATCATACGATTGCCATTCTGCCGACAAATTTTACTGTGAAATTATATAAATATTGTACATCGGTACACGTGTTCCAAAATGTATTTCTTTTATTAAAACCAATTAATCTAACGGTACATTGCATTCATAATACAAGAACAGCAAAACAACGTTAATGTAAAACCTTGTTAATTAATGAAAATAAAGATTATCTACCGTAATTCACACTTAACATTTGTAACTTTAAAAAACACGCAGCATAAATAAATGCGATATTAGTTTTTGATTCTATAAATATAACAAAGAAAAACATATTTGTATAAGAAATAAGTCTAGGAAACGCAAATTTGCAAATTCGATTGAAGTGTGGCATATTTAAATATCCGATTCAAGAGATTTAATTCAAACTCGGAATGAAAATACATGATAATAATATTCTATATTACATTAAAAATCAATTATAGATTACGTGATAAATCATTAATAAGAAACTCATACAAATATAATAAATATAATAAAAAATTGACAATGTGCGAACTTGCCCATTCCTTGAATACATATTACAATCATAAGGCATACACGAACACGATATCCGATGAAGGTGTAACAATTTCATCGTTCAAGTATGACAACAGATGTAAAACGTGAATGCACCTCTCGGCAGGCCAACGCCCATTAATCATTTTGTTTCAAATCCACAAAGTAAGACAAGTATTACTAACCATACGTGGGTAATTAAACTGGTTATAACTTTTTTTAAACACCATGTCATTAGGGAATTAAAGCTTATACTCTATCCAATAATAAAGACACCCCTTGTCGGAAGCTTAGATGGTGTTTTATAACAATTGAGTGATGATAATTTAGGTGTTCATTGTACTTGAAAAGATAATTGTACCGATTTGATATTAAAAGTCCATCTGAACTTGACCTTTAACCTATTGGCCTCAAAACCGACAGACATCTTTCCTATTTAGCCTTCCAATTTGGATGATGAAAGCTATAAGTGTTGGCAAGATATCGTGCTGTACGGACCGAACATTCGACCTACCGACTGACCGACACACGAATACATACAAAGACGCTACTTCAATTATTTATTTATTTATTTTTGTTTGGGGGGGGGGGGGTGGGGAGAGAGATGGAGGGGGGGGGGGCATTTATATATCGAGTGTACGTATATATTAGTTTGCTGTGCATACAAACACGTGTCTACAATTTAGTTGTAAAATTGAAATTTCATTCGATATACATCTATATTATACAATTATACACTCAATATACTAGCATATACAGTGCTTCAAATATAAAATCATAGATCGAACTTATGTATTTTTACAGACAACAATTAGAGTAGTTGTCTACTATCGGAGACTCAATAAAAATAATAATTGTTAACCAAATAATATGTGTATTTAATCAAACAACAACAAGTAAATCGAAAGAAAAATATTTGATTTGCGAACTTTTCTGTTTATAAATTTAAGTGGACAAAAATAAAAATAAAAAGAACACTCCTTTGTATGTTCAAAACTTCTTAAGAATAAATGAATTTGTTTTCTTCTGGAATGTGATGTTACCTTGTTACCTTGTAACAAACGTTAACACTATTTTGAAACAAACGGCATTACACAGTTAACAAGAGATGTGTTTGTCAGAAACACAATGCCCCCTATTGCGCCGCTTTGAAGCCATATGTTTGACCTTTGACCTTAAAGTATGACATTGACCTTGACTTTTCACCACTCATAATGTGCAGCTCCATGAGATACACACGCATGCCAAATATCACGTTGCTTCAATAGTGTAAAAGTAATTGCAAATGTTAAAGTTTTCGCACGGACGGACAGACTGACAGACAGACGGACTGACAAACAGTTCAGCTGCTATATGCCACCCTACCGGGGCATTACAACACGTTTAAATATATTCTAAACAATGATAAAAAATATGTATGAAATGAACAAGAATTAGTATGCTTTTAAATATTACTAGTGCAAAGCACCATGCCTTTTTATTGATTAACAAAACAATCACAGTAATAGTAATCATGGTACTAAACATCTTGATTAAATTTATTTGCAATTTTCAGGAAGTTCAACAAGAAAATTCGTTCGTGAATATCTGCACCTTTTCTTTTTTGTCTTTATGTTATTAAAAGAATAACTGTTTTAAAACCTTAAAAGATATATTCCAATAATTGTTCCCAGAACCGTGGTCCAATCAATAGATTCTGGAATCACAGGATGACAGCCATTGGTGGACTTGGGCGTGGTTTCAAAGTTGACTGCAGAGACAAACAAACGATGGGTTGTTTTATTTTACTAGGTAAGTGAATTCAGTTTACATAATTTCATTTATCGCGTCTTGGTTTAAGAGATACTGTTTTGAACTATATACTGTGAGTTTCTAGATAGAAACATGATTACATTACACTATCGCCCAATCTCAAAATGCTTCTTTATTTTCCTCCTGTAATTTCACGCGCAAGCGCAAGAGCACACATGTCGATCTTATTTGCTAACATTGGCTGGGAGTAACCCAACGATCATTTTAAAAACATCACATGTAGTACATAATGAGTTTACTATTGTACCAGACCATATGTACACTAGAGCACGCATAATCTACCGCAACAATAATGCGTTTATTTATTTCATTCAAATCAAAACGTGTTATATATTCATTCGGATACGCATATTACTAGTTTGAATGTCAGTAAAAGGAAAGAAAAGACAGAAAACAGTGAGCAACATGACGATGTGAAACTTGAATTAAAATTTGACTTAATACTATAAAAACATTAATATCTTTTGTTACATAACGCCGATGAAACAGGGTTAATACGATTTAACATATACATAACAATTTTGACAGTTTATCGCACTTCTTTTTAATGTGTAAACAGTGTAGACCTACCATGACTGGTTGAAATATATTTTTTTTATAAAAAAATAAATATTCATTTAAACAAAATCGTATTAAAAAACCGATAATAAGTGAATAACATTTTTTTTAAATAAAACACTTAACAATAAATGGTCCTTACAACATTTTATTACGTTGATCATTTACTTAGTAAAACTCTATTATACCGGTATGCATACTGTATCCTTATAGCAAACTGGTAAACGATATTTGATTATTAAGGTAAAAAAGAAAATCTAGTATGTCAACACTGACATTGCGACAACACTAATGATATGTAGGTCCGCTTAACGTTTCTTTCTAGAGCTGTAACGATTCGGTTCGATGCATCGAAAAACCGGTTCAACGCCATTGATTCGATTTCGATACCAATACGGCAAATTTCGATTCGATTCACTGCAATGCCGATTGATCCGCATTTTAAACCTTATTTTCCAAATCCGTCGTCTAAACGTTCTTGTCATTTGTAATACGTCTTGTGATTGGTCAATAGCCAATTAATGAATGAATAACATGCTGAGCAATACATCAGCCGGTAAATGGCTTCTTGAACCAGTCACGCCGAAAGACACACCGCCAAAATTAAAATCATGGTATGGGAACATTTCGGGTTACGCAAGGTTCTGATGCAAAGGCAACTTGCAAAATGTTTTTGTTGACGTTAGTTACCCATATTGTTTGTTTACTAAACTGTTTGCATTCTGTTAAAAAGTCAACTGAAAGTTGTTTATATACTTACATGTTTTTTGTTTTATTTTCTGTTAAATACATCTGATACATTGTGCATTTTATGTTATTTAAAAATAACTCAACAGGAAGTTTTGTTCACTAAATTTGTTACTTATAAAACAATCTTCCTTTTTTTAATTTTATTTTAAAAATTAAACACTCAAAAATGTACAACATAATAAGTTAATAACAAGTACCAAACATATTAACCCATGCTCTTGACAAACTAAACATAATATAGCAAAATAAGCAGCAAATAGATTAATTTGAATCGAATCGAAAATAATCGAATCGGACAATTTGGTATCGAAATCGAATCGAATCGAATGATGGGTGAATCGTTACAGCTCTAGTTTTTTCCGTTAGCTTTTGTACGATTCCCATCGTCCATAAGAATATTTAATAACATGAAGCAATCTGTCAAATCTCTTTTCCCTTTTTGTAAGGTTTTTGAAATGTAAAGTTAATTTAGAGAAAATGATCGCAACCTTATAATAATATTTAGTGAATTTAGAACAAATGATTGAAAACTGTGCATGGATTGATAACAAAAAGTTACGGGTCTACACACAAATTTTTGGTTTGTAGGAAGAGTGGAAAAACACAGGGTTAATTTGAGGCTATTTAAATAATTATTACCTGGGCAAACATCTGTCGAATCAAGTGCAGACGGATCCCTTATGGACCTTTTTCCTGGATGCGCAATCTTACAGTCGTCTGTAAATGGTGATAGAAAATAGTATGCATAGCGTGATTGCATAAAACTCTAATAGCGGTGTGTTTTTGTCTTATACAACTTCTTCTTGACTAGTTTTATTGTTGTTTTAGTTATCAATCTTTTATCTGTTCTTGCTTAACGTTAGTTTTATAACTTACTCAGGTGATGCAGAGCGTTGACAATTTGTGATGAATTTTGACATTTCATCTTCAATCATGGCTTTCAATGTAGCGATGTGATTCTTATACGCGAAATTTAACCTCCTCCATGATTGGGTCAAGCATGTTATTGAATGCGTTCATCCTTTCATAAAAAGTAAAACTAATTTGACAATTAAGTGCATTATTTTGAATTTTCTCTCAGGATGTGACTTTTACCTTTAAGGTAGTCTTCAGTTTTTTTCAGAAATTTTCAAATTTTCCATTCGCAGTTTATTAAACATATTGAAATATATTATTGCAATCATATGCGGTTTAAAGTGGAGGCTACAATTGAAATATAACCAATTCATATTACTACGGGCGAATGAACGTGATTCTCATTTGATAATTTTACTTTATGCTCTTGATACACACGCTGTACTATTACGAAAGTATTAATATAGAGAAATGTAATATTCACATCGCTTTAGAACACAATATTGACTATTAGATCCAATCACAGAGATGAAAGAGGCTGTTGGAATCTTTATATGTGGTAACCGTTCTTTCACATCGGAATACTGAGAATATTGACTATATCTAAGACAAATAATAGAAGCATATTCAAGTAGAGACACCAACTTAATATAAGGCACTTATTAAATACAATACTCACATGATTCTGCGAGTGCCTTGAGGGTTTCGAAAATGGCGTCCGTCGTATTGGAGAGAAAATTCAGATTAGATTCCGTCACCATAGTTGTAACGTTGTCACATTTCTAATGGTAGCAGGATAAATTCGGTAGAAGTTCTGTCATCCGAAATTCAGCTAAAATATATAAAATTCCTATTACGAATGTAAACGTGAGAAGCTCAAGCTATTTCGTGTGTGCATTTATTTTGCGTTCTACCATAATTGGTAAAGACATGCTAATGATTTAAATGTTATTCCAGCGTATCATCGTTTCTTATGCCGTCAATATCTGAAGTTTCGTGTACATGGTTAATGTCAGGCAAAATTCAAGATCTTAGTGTGCGATCAAATTGCAAGCGGTTATCTGATTAAAACTGTTGCCATTTATTAATACGACGTATATGGACATCATCAAAATATGTAATGTTGTGCGCACTCACATGGCCCTTTTTATATCAACGATATGACTAGCACGAACAAGTTTACATTTAAGTTACAAGAAATATATAATACATGAAATGCAATGTTTGTACTGAAGCATGGCAGTTATTTTCCTGTATTGAAATCTTTAGTTTACATGGTAACAAAATATTTCTAGCTGATTTGAACGTGTTTTGCGTGTTTGAATGTATATACATTTATCAAACCGCTGCATTGATATCTGCCTGATTTAACACTGCCCGATATAAAGTAATCATATTTAGTAAAATCTAATCAGATTCAACAAAACAAACAATTTCATACCAAGATGTAATGTATTTTAAACACAAAATGTAACACAAATAGCAAATAAATAGCAAATAAACATTCAATTAGTAAGCGCAAGTGCTTATGACGTCATTATAAACACGTCAAACGAAAAACAATTTCATATTCTTTCCCTCTAAAAAATGCAGCTTTTTAGCGGTTTTTTTCCGGGGTTTTTTAATCGTTGACATGGAAGTATGATAAACAGAAACACGGGTTTGTGCCTGATTTTTTGTGTGCAATATATCAGGCTCGGCACGAATGCAATAACGGGTTGGCAAGCCTTGCCGTTATGTTATTCTCATTTTTGCCTGATGTATTACAAAAAGATAAGGTAGTAGCCTGTTATTCTCTATTTATTCAATGATATGAGGGATATACATGCAATGCTCATTTCATTTATGTTTGTTGTCCTCAGGTAAGTTATAATATCTCTGTCATCTAATTTTGTTATGCACTGACCAGTGTCTGTTAAGAAAATCGCTGAAATGCTATCCCTCCAGAGCATTCTATGATCACTTCGCATTAAATTGTCGTACACAGGGTTCGCAGCCAATGACTTAACATCCGCATACGTTAGAAGTATCTCCTCGATTCTTAGATTGCTCAGCTTTTTCCATGCATTTGTAAAGGTCGTTCCAAGCAAGGAGTCATTATCCTTTCTATATATATTTAGTATGAAATTTCCTTTCGAATCGTTTGCCACAAGATTGTTGTACTCGGGTAAGAAGTTGGCCGTCTAAAAAAAGTATTTTAGCGGCATGTACATTTTGCATGTTTTTACAAATAATTGTTTTATTAAACTAACATTCACATGCAACATACTATATTAACAATCAAAATGCAAGAACAAAAGTGTTTTACTTAAATTTCGCATACGTTTGCTGCAAAATTGCAACATGTTAAACGTATCGGACGTGATGAAAATGCGAAAGATTTCATTTGAAACGATTTAAAACATAGAAGTGATTGTGTCAACATGCACAATGGTTAATTTGCCTTGTATTATCCATTATTAAGGATATGATGGTAATTTCGAACTGAAAATAGAATGTACGTACATATTTAGGAACTTGCTGAGAATCTTCAGCCTCTTTGTATGACATCACCGTGTCCATGACGATAATGCCATGCAGGTCAACACTGGAGGCTTTCTCTTCATAAGTCCGGTTCATCCACGGTTGCAGCCAACCCTCTTTAAATTTGCTACTACCTATATACCCTATGGAATGCGTGCGTATTATATATTGGTATGATAAAGTGTACTAAGACTAGATATAAGCCTGTGAATCTATACTCCGATATTGTGTTTAACTGCATTAAGGAAATCAGACGAGCACTATCAAATTCCGCAACAAAATGTATGAATGATGTTATTGTCAAACAAATGATATTGTAAATATTGAAAGTTGTGCATATATTTAAAATGTTACAAAACCGTATGGTTAAAAACTTTTATTATAAAAAATTGACACACAAATTTTCATTTCAATCTTTTCACGAAAACTGTATTATATTGCAAATAAGGTTAATTCATATTTAAAAAACTAATAGCAACATAGATAAGGTGCATACCAGGTTCTTCTAGATCAAACGCTACGAATAAAATCGTGTTTTTGAATGCGATGCCCTTTTTATGCTGGTCTGTTATAAGCCTAGAAACTTTCAGCAATGCAGCCATTCCGGAGCCATTGTCATTCACACCTGAAAGTGATAAACGGTTCTATGTCACTGTATAGCTTTTTTGATGCATCCTTTGGAATTCCAAATGAATGGATATGAAAAAAAATTCTAACAAAAATCAAAATACTTATAAAGAATACAATTGTGTTGGTTAATAAAGAAGACTTTGTCTTGATCTCTTTATTTAAAGGCAACTCATATATATCGAGCTGGTGCGAACATCGAGTTAGATCTGATGTCGAAATGCCCCCTGGTTCAACAAGCGCAGAGCATTTTTAAAGTTCGATCTAGCTATAATTGGGTTTGTGAAAAGCCCTTATGCAAAGATGTTATGAAAGAAAATATTGATAATGAAAAGGTGTGTGAAGGCTATGAAGGGATAGGTAAAAGGACTGATTAAATGGTTCATGTTCATTTGTGACTATTATGCATAATATCATGTTTTGATAATGCATGTAGTCGCATTGTTCCCAATTACTAACTACACACAACTGTATTTCTGTTATTTGTATGATCACAATCCGAGATTTGTATCAAAGGACACTCTAAACTTTTTTATATGGCGCAAAAGACGTAATGCTGTTCTCCAAAGTTTCTAGTTACACCAAGGTGATCAAATGTGGTGCCAAACGTGTATGGGGACTATTGGATAAATAATAAAACAAAAATATTTATTATTGTGTAGTATTTATGGTTAAGAAAATGAACAAATCAAAACTGGTGTCATTTCGATTTTCGGTTTAGTGGCTACCTCTGGCTCTCTAGTGTGTGTTACATCTGTGTTTCAGTACGTAGTATTTACTTACTTACTTTGAAATAAAAAGTGTAGAAATAATTCACAAGAATAATTCCGGTATTGTTCCAAACTATTCAGAGAAAGAACAACTTCATCGGCTGCAAATGGTCGATAGAATTTTAACTGCATAGACAGCGTGTATATGAGTGATACGTTAAAGACATCACATTTCGCTGCAAATTTACCAGGTTTGTTCTTTGCTGGATAACCTATGTCGTAATACGTGTCGTAATGCGCTCCGACGCCTACTGGTTTATCATCAGCTGTCTGAATATTTGACCCATTGAGTACACCTATAATGTTATGGCATTCTCCGTGCACCTTATGCTGAAAATAAAGAAGTGGCTGTTGTGTGACGACATTTGGAACTTGATAAATTTTATGCAGAAAAAAGTGAAAAATGTCGTACAATGCCGCTTTTAAAATAGTACTTCCAAATTGACGAGTGTTTTTGCTCTAGATGCGTTATGGCGATGGAAATGTGGGGAAACTAAAATTTGTAGACGTTTTTAACTATACAGCGTTATAATCGTTTAGCACATTTACATATCAAACTGTTTACGACTAATTGCAAATCTATTAATTATAGCTCGGAACAGCAAATCTTAAAAAAAAGTGTTGGGAGGAGATTCCCGTGGTTTTATTATTTGCTTAATCGTTAACGACAAGTAAATGAATACTTGCGGAAGTAAGCTGTATATAAGCTGACTGTTCTACAACACTTTTTACATATTATTTTATGTTCTTGCACTGTTCATGCAGATTTGTAGACAAAGGGGAAAATTGTTCATATCAATATGAAATAGAAGACGCCACAAACACAAGCATCTCAAGTTTATTTTATTTAATGTGTTGGTCTAAAACTTCTTATGGGAAAAAACATATAATAATTATACAATTACAAGCATATTTTTTGTTAAGTTTGTCTATCTGGTCTTAAGAAATCATTACACTTTCACCACCAGAATCATGGTTACAGTAGATATTTGCCATGTGTGTCTTAAATCTCATAGATAGTTTACAATTATTGTCCGTGAGTAGTACAATACCATTTTATCAGCAACATTGATGATGCGCGTGGATGTGTCATATATTTCTCATGACTAGATATGAATAATTGCCTGTAAAAAGGGTACAACCATCATACTGAATAAGATAAGGATGCCGATGGTGGCGTCCTTTATTTATCATGTTAAGGTAAGAACAATTGCTTGTTAGAGGTAAAAGACCAACATATGGAATAAAATTAAGATGCTGCTGGTGTTTATGAGTTATATCTTTCATGAATACTAATATAACAGTTAATCGTAAGAAGACCAACTTATTGACTTTAAATAAATAATGATGCAGTTGGTGGTTTTGTCTTATAAATATGATAATAATTACTACCCGTGGATGACACGTTATTTACTGAAATGGTTATTCTTGTGATTTCCTAGATATTTCATGCTTAGGTTATACTATATTCTTTTAAGTTATGTCCCCGAATTAAATTAATCTTGGACAATTTAGTCTGATTTAATCTGAAGTGAGTTTTTCTTGTGGTGAACAATTCATTGTTGATATTACTGTAGTGTAACAATTTGTGTGACGTGTGAGGCAGTTCAAAGAAAACTTTGTGTGTTTCTTCAGAGACATTTATACTATTTAGCGCTTTAATTAACTTAAACATATACATATATATTTTGCGGATTTCTGGTTGTGGTTTCTCTGTGAAAAAGCTCGTTGTTATATAACAGAAAATTCTAATTAATTTATGTACATAACGTGCAATCTTGCAATTGTGGTTGCAAACCAAACTCCTCGAACTTGCTGATAATAAAGTCGCTGTCTTTTTTTTGTTAACCGAATATAACCCGTTATCTCACGGCTCAGCGAAAAAGTTCCTGAGGCTGAAATCTAGGCTGGTGATATTGGCGCTATGGCAGTCTCGTGCTACAGAGAAACGCATGTTGAAAACTGGTTATGTCAGAAATCGTGCAAATAAGAGTTTAATTAACTACTACTACTAAACTACTACTACCACTACAACCACTACTACCACTACTACCACCACTATCACCACTACCAATACTTCCACCACTACCACCACTACTACCACTACCGACACTACGACCACTACCATCATTACTACAAATACCACCACTTCGACCACTACCATCAATGCCACCATTACCACCACTGCCACCACTACCACCACTACCACCACTACCACCACTTCTACAAATACCACCACTACTACCACTACCATCACTTCCACCACTACCATAACTACTATCACTATCACCACTGCTACCACTACTACCACCACCACCACAACAACAACAACAAAAACTTCCATTACTATTGCTGCTGCTGCTGCTGCTACTGCTACTACTACTACTACTACTACTACTACTACTACTACTACTACTACTACTACTACTACTACTACTACTGCTACCTCTACTACTACTACTACTTCTACCACTACTACTATTACTACTACCTCTACTACTACTTCTACTACTACTTCTACTACTACTGCTACAACTACTTCTACTACTAAGTACTACTACTACTACTACTACTACTACTACTACTACTACTACTACTACTACTACTACTACTACTACTACTACTACTACTACTTACTACTACTACTTCTACTACTCTACTACTACTACTACTACTACTACTACTACTACTACTACTACTACTACAACTACTACTACTACTCTTACTACTATTACTACTATAACTACAACAACAACAACTATTACAACTTCTACTACTACTACTATTACTTCTACTACTACTACTACTACTACTGCTACTACAACAACTACTACTACTATTAATGCTATTTCTATTACTACTTCTGCTTCTACGTTTGCTACTGCTACTACTTCTTCTACTACTACTACTACTACTGCTACTGCTAATACTAATACTATTACTATCATGACTATTATTATTACTACCACTACTACTACTACTGCTACTTCAACTACTGCTTCTGCCCCTACTACTATTACTACTACTACTACTACTACTACTGAAAAGCAACCCAAAAGTAATCTTGTTTTAAAAAAAGTCAAACATTTTAACGAAACTCAACAATATATTCATATGAATAACTTTTAAAAATTAAGAGCAAAACAATTTAGACATAAGACACTATGTTTCGAACTCATTCACTGTGAAGAAAATGACAATTATTCATATAAATAATCCATCCGCCTTACTGAGCTCTTTTTACCCTCCTAATAAACACCGTATTATTTTACTCAGTTTTGTATCCAGAAGGGGTAAATAAAAATTTACACATAACAAGTTCCACTCTTTTCTGATATATTTCGCCTAAATAGGCTTTTTCAAAGTTTGTTTTACTACGCCGTAGCTGGCCCTTCACGGTACCAATCAGAAGCAGAAGCAGAAGCAAATTAACTACATTTTCTTTCTATTTCTCAACACAAACAAATATATACAGTACAGCTCACGCAAAACCAACAAAATCCGCGGCTACGCCGCGGACACACTCTTTTGTTTTCGAAATTACTCCGCATCCACAACGAGTATTCCCTCGGCATCATGCCGAGGCACTCCGCGATAATTCGCGGAGTTACGCCGCGTCTGTTCCTGCCTCGGCATCGATCCGCGGCATCACGCCGCGTCTATAGACATATTTATTATATACTATAACACATGTTAAATATTTTTTACATAAAAGATTATTAGAAACAAATACAAATAATACGTTGATATGTTTACTTCTGCGTGATTGTGTAAACCTTTGGTCAGCTTCTCTGCATACGGAACTTCATACATAATGATTTTGTAGGTCATTAAAACCATATCAATGAACCTTACACAGTTTAATCCCAAACATGATCTCGGAAACAAGATTTGCTTTACGTCGAAAATAACATATTGAGTATCATAAGATTTGCGAAAATACATATGAGAACCAAACAACTATACACATAGAAAACAAATATAAATAATATTGACAATTTTAATAAAAACTTATATTCCTTTATATTAAATAATGATTACTTTCACTTCGTCCCGATTTTCAGAAATGGCCATGTACATGTTGCATCTAAATATAAATTTAACAAACGAAATTATCGGGCAATATATTGAAACATTAAACTCGGCATAAATGTGACTACCAACATAATATTGCGACGCAAAACAGTATCATTATTGTGACAATTAAATACACTTGTAAATCGGCTGTTTTCTTAGAAATTGCGCGAAAATAAAGATGACTTGCGCAATATCACGTTATCTGCCTGGAAAGCGTGAGCATTTTCATTGTAATTTTAATAAATATGTGCAAATAATACGAGGATATAACAAGTAATACAAGCGTATGCGAATGCAAAAGGAAATGCATTGAGAACCCCGCCTTAAAATATCGATTTTTATACTGAAACATTAGGCGGTTAAACTTTTGATTTGTCGGCATTTTTTATACTGAAACATTAGGCGGTTAATCTTTTGATTTATCGGCATTTTGTTTCATTTCAGACTCCATGCAGTTTTCAGATCATAATCTCAGTGCTTTATTACCCGAACTCGTTAGTTTCTGGACACGTGTGCTACTGAAAATATCTACCGAATACGGCCCAAACAAGCATAAAGTGTCTAGTCTCCCGCGTGTTTTATCCCTAAATGTTAGATAAGCACGTGCACTATTAATTATTATGTTGGTCAGTACAAAAGGCCTTCTGAAAACCGCCGACTGCGTCTTTGTTTTATTGCTCAATCAAGCACCGATAATCCAATATCCCGTGTATTACAAAAACACACACTTTAGATAAGCACGTGCCGTCTGTCAAAACCATAATTTATCAGTAAACTTATCGAAGAAATTCTCGTATATGATCTCGGAAATGGGACTTGCTTTAAACATTTACCATAACGATATTTTTTTCCATAAGATTTGCTTAAAACAAATGAGAACCAATCAAACATACACAGAAAAAACTAAATATAAATAATTATGACAAATTAAATGGAAAAAAACGTTGGTTTATTTTCGAAAAAATCGCTTTTCCTTTCTCCCAATTTTCAGAAAATGACTTATACATGTTGCATAAAATCTAAATATAGATGACGCTGTTTATTGGTCGTTGTAAAAGAATATTAACTTTACACGGCACTTTGTGTGCAATCAGATACAATACAGTAATTGTTGCAATATTGAACGAACTAAAATATGAAAATGATACAGCGTTTTTGACTTTTATTTTATTCAGGAAAATGTCAAAATCATTTGCGAGATACCCCGATACTCAAATGGAAATTCACTACGAAGTTTTACAATGTTGTCTGCGCTACATAGTTTGGTGTATCAATAAATTCACCCACGCCTATTTTCGCGCGCTTTTTGTTTTAGACAAACACTGGACACGAAAATATCATGGGCATATACATGAATTTATTTGTCTTACCCTTGTCCCGATTGGACACCTATTTCATCAAATCTTTAATTAGAAACATATGCCGAAATTCATTTGATATTTTAGAAAAATGTTGGATGTATGTGTTAATGAGTTTTCTTGAGCACTTTTCTCGTCACTATTAATCAGAATTTGCATTTGATAATGGAATACACGGGATTAGCGTGTAATGGATAGAGACGGAAAAATTCGCATGTATGTGGTAATCGATAATGACAGTCATAAACGCATGTATCGGGGAAACGATAGACTCGGGATTATACGCATCTATCAGGGAAAGGGTTAAGAAACAGTTAATAAAGATAATTTGGACAGATGATGCAAAACCTTATTGTCAATGTATTATGTAGTGAATTGTTTCGCAACGTAGTAACGCTCCATGTAATAAATTTTATGATGCGAAACTCGGGGTCCATTTCTATCCGAGGTACATGCACATTGTAAATTATAATTAATACGATTGTCCGCCGAATGACTCGACATCATCAACAAATTCCTCGGCATCATGCCGAGGCGTGTCGCGGAGACGAGATGCGGAGTGCCTCGGCGGACAGACGCGGCTACTCGGCGACCAGATAGTCGATTCCGAGTCGACTCCGCGAACACAAGATGGCGTCTGACTCCGCGGATCGCGGAATATGTTTGTTTTGCGTGAGCTGTACTGTAATGACGTCAAAAACAAATAAACAGGAAATGACGTCATGATGTTGAAACGGCAGTGACGCTATTTAGCGCCAGAAACAAATGCGTGTAAACTTCACTGTAACAGTTATAATGATAAAGAAAACATAAATATTCCTATAAAGAGATAACTAATCATAAACTAGTTTGTGCTGAGAAATAGAAAGAAAATGTAGTTAATTTGTTAAAACAAACTTTGAAAAGGCCTATTTAAGCGAAATATATCAGAAAAGACTGGAACTAGTATTATTTGTTTATCATTTAAAGCTTTTTTAGGTCGACCAATTTATCTCGGTCTTATTAAAGTAAGTTCACCAAGTCATATGTTATAAACAGTTTTTTTTCCATTAGATAATAGTGTTAACTTTTAAACTTTGTTTTTATATTTGAAACCCCGTTTTTTGTTATTTTAAACAGTGTTTAAAAATAACATATATTCTTTTCTCATTGAACATAAATGAACCTTAAACGTCAAATTTATTTAAGTCATTTGATCTTCTACTTTAATTGATTATTCTTAAAAATGTTCACACTTACTAACGATTCAAAAGTACGTGTTCACAGTTTGTTAAATTTCCGATATTTCAAAATTATCAAATAGAATCTAATAGGATGTATACATTATGTTACAAAAAGAACGACCTAAAATAGAAAACAGGTCTAAATATTGTTTGATTAATAGATAATCATCATTCGAAATCGGTAAATTGTTAAAACGTTTGTAATTGTTTCCCTGGATAATTTGGAAAATGCTTGTAGTACTACTATAACGTTTATTATTCGCTGACAAATACTAAAGCCTGCCTGGCGCAGTGGTAGCGTAATAGCTTTTGGTTCCAGAGGTTCCCGGTTGCGATTCAAAGGGAAGACAATTCTTATTCAACTTTTTTTCTTGTTGTAATAAATTAAGACTATTCAAAACATTATAGCTTTTTAGGCAAACATATTTTATGACGTTTTTCAAATAATCAAACATCAGTGAACAAGTCTCTTTAAGGAAGTTGTTTGTCATGTTTTTTATCTATTAAAGGGACATCGGGACGAACTATAATTTTAAATTTAAAATGATATTATTTTTCTCATATGCATTTTCTATTATAAGTATAATATTGATAGTTCATTAATTTAAATATGTTATCAAAAGAAAAGTAGATGTAAGAAAGGTTTAAGTAGGATTCGAGATCAAACGTATAAATGTGCTAAGCCTTTTTGGAGAAAATTACACCATGTGTTCGCATACTCAATACGATTTCCGATATAAGAGAGAAAACTATGTAGTTCTATCAATGGATGAAGATAGCTTAGCAAACATCTTAAGAAAACATAAGTTGACATATAAAAAAAGACTAGGTTTTGATAGCCAAAAATGAGGCAATGTTTACCTAATTCTTAGTCCTTAAACACTTTCAAAAAGTTAAACTGTGTTTTTTAATTATATCATACCAACATATACACACAAAAAAAACGCTCTAAAAGTGTTTGTTCACGATAAGGCAAAATGACAATGAGCAAGCTAGTGTCATAGATTCAAAAAATAATATATGCATTGTTTTCAATAAAGATAAATAACACTCATGAAAAAGAGAAAAAATATCGATTATTTTATCTTGAATCAAATTAATTATACTGATAAAACGTGTGGAAAGCTTTTCATCGATAATTTGGTGAATATGTCTCTTGCTGTTAATATTATTGTGTTTAAATAAGCAGTCAAACATTAAAATATGACCTGTCAATCGGTAGCATTGCCCGTTTCCGATTCCCGAGGAAGCCGATATATTTCATTTATTTTGTTTATATTGCTATAAAAAGTATTTAAGACTGTTTTAAATATAATAGATTCAATTTTCTTAATCAATACTTTTTAAGGACATATCACTTTCTGAAATGATTGAAAATGCTTTAAAATATGGATACCATTTTTTCTGCTGCCTCTATACCTGTGATTTAAAATTAGTTACTTATCAGTCACCACTGGAGTTTACAATATTAAACTGCATACTAAAATTGAATATGTCCATTTATTAGTTCTACAACCTGTGAAACAATAGCCAAATCGCTGGGCGTCCAAACACAACTAGGAGACCAATTGGACATAAACTGTTTGTTCACATGTAAAAATGAATAATTGAAGAACAAAGTCTTAGAGGATTGTAATGTAATTTACCCCTGTTGAGAAGAACAGACCCTAATTAACACGTCTCACACTAATGACGTTCGGTATCGCTATTGTTTTCATTCATAACAAGATGTAAACAAACAAGCATTGCTCGAAAATGCCACCTAAAACATTTTTGCACATCAAAACTTCTCACATTTAAAAAATATTAACTGTTATGAAAAATGCATACCTTGAAATGAACGATCACAATATATTTCTCAGCTATGACGCCTAAATACAAATACACTATAAATGTGAGAAATAAATCATTCATACAGTTTTTTCTGATGTCTATTTGCATTTTATTCGTAATAGACTGAAATTAATATAAAAAAAATACAAATATAACTGCTTTCCAATTTTTTGTTGAACGATTTTATTTTCTTGCACGAACATCTGTGTTTTTTAAATGTATGTCATTCGGTCCACTTCCGACGATGGTAACAACAGTCAACAGCAAGTGTTGTCGACAAATTGGTGTTGCTGAGTTAACCTGTTGTTGATCAAGGTAAGTTAATCATTGAAATACGTTTATTGACTGATATATACAATTTTTTACCAACCGTTTAATGATTTTGTGTTTCGATATTTCGATATACATAAGGTAAGTTTCACCGTGTATCGTAACGTAAAATTACGTGAATTAAAATTGAGAAATGCATGGTGGATCATACGTGTCACAGTGTGTAGCGTATTCGACTAAAAGTTTATTTAGTGCTTTAAACATCATTCTTTGTGTACTCCTCTGTGTTACAATTGTTTTAATTATGGCTGTAATGAAGAAGGGAAAGTATGGAATAAAAAGAAGGTTGTTTGGACAAGCTGTTGGCCGCAACAGTCAAAAGAGTAAGAGAAAACAGTCAGCTGTATTCCGCCACATGAAAGAAAAATACAAAACTGGTGTTGATAAACATGTAAGTCCATATCAAATAGTGACAATTGCAAATAATTGTGGAACAAAGTTGGTAGTGCGTCGCATAAAATACAATTCTGTGGGGAGCAGCAGACTACTAAAGAGTGGTAAGAATAAATTGAAATTTAGAATGAATAAATACAAGTAAGAATTGACAGGTAATCGTGTGATTAATTTAGATTGTTTGCAAGAACATATATCTACCATTACAGCGCATGTATATTTGTGTCCAAAAGCAATTATTATTGCAACAAAAAATGAAAGCCCCATGACTCTTAAATATGAAAAATGCAAGAGTGGACTTTTTAGCATTTTGATGGCCATATGTGCCGGATGTAATAAAGAGTTCAAACTGGAAACAAGTAAAAGACAGGGTAATGGACTTTTCGACGTTAATGTTAGAGCTGTTTGGGGAACTATGGCAAGTGGAGGAGGTGCAACTGACCTGCAAGAACAACTAAGCACTTTAACTATACCCCCTTTAACATCTAATATGTTTTCTAGCTTGGAACACACTATTGGTGAATGGTGGTCAAAGTCCATTAAAGATGAAATGTTGAAGACTGGTGCAGAAGAGAGGCGTAAAGCTATTGAAAAGGGGCATTTTCATGAAGGAATCCCCTATATTACTGTCATTTGTGATGGCGGCTGGTCCAAAAGAACACACAAGCGCACATACAACGCATCAGGTGGTGTAACTGTTATTTTCGGAGCAGAAACGAAGAAACTATTGTTCATTGGTGTCAGAAATAAGTATTGCATATTGTGCTTTAGGGCAAAAAACACGAATACTGAAGTTAAACCACATCAATGTTTTAAAAAACTGGCATGAAAGTTCTCAGGCAATTGAAACAGATATTATAGTTCAGGGCTTACTTGAAGCAGAATCTACACATGGACTGAGATACATTTACATGATAGGTAATGGAGACAGTTCTGTGTATCCCCAACTTCAAGAACAAATACCGTATGGGGTAAAAGTATATAAAAAAACTGGAATGTGCAAATGCTTAAGAGCAAACCTGGAAAAGCTTGTGGCTGAAAAAACCTCACCTAAAAGGAAAAGGAAAACTAACAAAACTGAATCGGGTGAGGCTCACAACCGCTGTGAGATGCGCTATAAAAATGAGATTTTCCGAAAATGACCCTAAACAATTGAAAAAAGACATAATAAACTCTATATATCACATTTTAGGCTTTGACGATAAATGTAGTAATTTCTGCACCAAGAAGATTGAAAAAGAAAACATTGACAGTGTTGATAAATTAAATAATGAAAATGGAGATAATGATTATTTTAATGAAATTATTGACGAACAATATGAATTTTGGAAATTGCCTTCACATCTTGAAATGGAAAACAGCCGAAATGCATTAAAGAAACAGTGTCAAAAGGCGGAACTAACAGAAGTAGTAAGGGATGTGCAAGTATCTTTAAACCGAATTGCAAACAAAAGTGATCGTTTGATAGGAAATTTTACCACCAATTTATGCGAAAGCTGGATGTCAATAAGAGCAAAATATGATGGAGGAATGGTTGTGAATCGATGTGGAAGAGGATCTTGGCACGCACGATGTTTTGGTGGTGCTTTGCGAAAAAACCTGGGTGAGGAATGGTCTGAAAGAACATTTAAACATGTAACCAAAGAACAAGGTGGACAGTATTTTTTGAAGCTGTGCGCAGACAAAGAAAGAGAAATTATGCAAGTGGCAAATATCAGGCTAAACCAGAAAGTAAATCATTAAGACGTAAACGTAAATTTCAAAATTTGAAGGAAAACACTTGTAAAAAAGCTAAAATTAATTATGGGAGCAATTTAGATGATTCACCTGATGTTCCAGCGGAACAGCTCAAAACTGTGTGTGACCAATTTTATGAATGTCAAATATTAAAAACAGATACTGAAATAAGCGATATTGAAAAAACAAACAATTAATCAATCCCAATCAGAATTATGGAAAAAAGAAAGAAGTATAAGGCTAACTAGCTACAACTTTGGAAAGGTTATTTCTCGCCGCAACACAAATGTATCTACAGCTTTAGTCAATAATATGCTGTATTCCAAATTCTCTGGTAACATCCATACCATAAGAGGACTGGCACAAGAGAACAATACTATCATAGAATATAAAAATGTTAAGGGAAATGTTGAAGTACAGAGAACTGGATTGAGAATTTGTAAAGAACACCCCTTTCTAGCAGCTTCAACTGATGGAATTGTCTTATCAAAAGAATCTTATAGTCTTTTGGAAATTAAGAATCTGCTTCAAACAAATTCATATTTAATAAAAGAAGCTGTGGAAAAAGTGCCAAATTTTTGTTTCAAATTTGTGTAAAAGGGAAAATTCAGCTTAAAAAACCCATAGTTTTTATTACCAAATTCAAGGACAATTAAATATCTTTGAAAAACCATGGTGTGATTTTGTGGTAAGACGAACAAAACCATATGACATGTTCATTGAACGAATACAAAGGAACTGTAAATTATGGGAGACGGAAATGTTACCCAAATTGCTAGCCTTCTATATGAAGTTCATGCTTCCTGAATTAGCCCTCCCAAGAATGGGAACATATACTCGAATAAGACAACCAAACAAACCATGGGTAAGTGTTGTATATATGTTTTATGCTACCCCTAAATTATCTTTGGGGGTATCATATATTTATCTGTCTGTTTGTCCGTCTACCTCAACAACAGTTACTAAATAATGTAATTCAATGAGCTTCAATGGAAGAATCACTACCAAGAGGTCGATACACATACTATCAGCTTGTCATAGTCTGATGATTTGTAACAAATGTATGTCCTTCACAAAGTTACCTTAAATTGTATATATATATTTTTTTTTTAAATAACCCTTTGTGGGTTATGCACTGACATCAATTTTATAATTAAGCTTTTTCCTAATACAATAACATTCTGACATATTTTAAGAAAAATATATTTGAAAACAATGCAACATATGATGAATTTTCTAATAGTACAGAATTTCACATTTTTAATTATTGATTTTAATTAAAATAATTGAAATATTTCATATATGATTTCATCTTTATGGTTTAGTTTTATGCAGAATTCGGGACCATGAAAAGGGTAAACATTATGTAATACAGTACTTAAAGAGATAACTTAATAAATGTATATTTACTTCATTTCAGTTCATTCCTTATCAACGAGTTGAAGTGACAAAGACAAAATGTACAAGGGTTTCCAAGCCATTAGTAAAACCTTCAAAATTGGTAGTACATGTAGATGATCAAACAGCGGGTCCATCCCATCTATGCGATGATACATTGACCGATGTCAATAACAATTCAACACCAAAGGTATAGAATATATATATTTATGATTAACTATTATTGACAAAACAAGTTTTTAATAAAGATTTTGGTAATTTTGCTGATGCTTTCAAAGTATTTTTAGTAACATAGTGAAATATTTAATAATGTACATTGAAAAAACTTAATTACCATCCATGATTTAAAAAAAGTTACATTAGATATCATCATTTGTATCTTGCAACCGACAACATTTGAAAACCTAATGACTAAACGATAAATAGTTCATAATGACAAATTTATATTTTTGTCACTATGTTTTTTATGGCAAATTACGTGTAAAAAACAGAAGTACATTGATATATGCATTTTTATAAAAATTATTTAAATTCCTCAGATGCAAACTGTAAAAGTGAAAAATTAGTAAATTTGTAGGCATATTTAAATGTGGATTGTAGATTTTCCTTGTATCTAAGTCAAATAATCATCTAAATTACATTTATTGTTGGTTATTATTAACTCATCTTGCTAAGATAATTAATAACTTACAGCATTTTTATGCCCCCGGATCGATTGATCAGTGTTTTTGGCCTGTCTGTCATTATATGTGTGTCAGTCCAAAACCTTAACCTGTCCTTGGTTATGAATTTTGAAATATTTAATATAGCAACTTTATATTTGGCATGCATGTGTATGTCATGGAGCTTCTGCACATTTTGAGTGTTGAAAGGTCAATGTCAAGGTCATCCTTCAAGGTTAAAGGTAAACTATATGGGTTCAAAGCGCAGTAGGGCCTAGGGGGCATTGTGTTTCACAAACAAAGCTCTTGTTTTCATGTACAGAAATGATGAAAGTAGTCATGGTTATCGCTGTATGAAGATGTCTGTATTAGTAATTACTCATTATATTTATGCCCCCTTCGAAGAAGAGGGGGTATATTGTTGTGCACATGTCGGTCCGTCTGTCCGTAGGTCTGTCTGTCCGTCCACCAAATGGTTTCCGTATGATAACTCGAGAACGCTGAGGCATAGGATCATGAAACTTCATAGGTACATTGGTCATGACTGGCAAATGACCCCTATTGATTTTCAGGTCACTAGGTCAAAGGTCAAGGTCACAGTGACTTGAATACACTACAAATGACAGCCCATTTTCTTAATGTTTTAGGTTGACCAATATGGTATAAGGATAGATCTATGACATAACAACTCTGGGCTTATTAGAGCAATATCAATTTCTCAATTTCCATTTGAGTCGCCTTCTGAGAAAACTGGGCATAATGCATGTGCGTAAAGTGTCGTCCCAGATTAGCCTGTGCAGTTCGCACACGCTAAACAGGGACAATACTTTCCACTTTTATGACATTTTTGGTTTAAATGCATTCTCTTCTTAGCAAAAATCCAATTGAGGCGGAAAGTATCGTCCCTGAAAAGCCTGTGTGTACTGCACAGGCTAATCTGGGACGACACTTTAAGCAAATGCATTATGCCCAGTTTTCTCAGAACAAGGCTCATTTAAATGTCTCCTGTGTGATATGACTTGTAAGTCAATAGTAAACCATTCCTGAAATTAGCAATATCTACTGGTTAGTAGGCAGGAACAATAGTTGATATATAAAACCTTATTAAAATTATATCCTCTTTGTATTTATATGCCCCCGAAGAAGGGCATTTAGGGATCGGACCGTCCGTCTGTCGGTCCGTCTGTCCTTCCGTCAAACTTTGTTTATTTGGCAATTAATGTTTATGTTGATAGACAATAGAATTTCATGTTAATTGAACATGCATGTAGTCTGATTATTCATGTATACAATTTTGTTAGCTCATCTGAGCACAATGTGCTCATGTTGAGTTTTGTGATCGCCTTGTGTCTGTTGTGCGGCGTGCGTCGTCAACATTTGCCTTCTTAACACTCTAGGTCGCAGTGATTTAGTGGATATGGTGTCCGCCTAGCGACCGGGAGGTCACAGGTTTGATCCACGCCCTGGGAGCGTTCTTTACATGTCCCTCAAAGACACCAAGAACTGGTTCTAGTCCCAGGAAACGGACTAGAGAACGTTTATATAAGCCTTAGGCTTTCGATGCAATCGAGCTAAAATAAATAGGTTTAAACTAACACTCTAGAGGCCACATTTACGTTCAATCTTTATGAAATTTCATCAGATGATTGTTGTCAATGATATCTTGGATGAGTTCGAAAATAATTACGGTTGCTTTAAACACATGGCCACCAGGGGGCGGGCGGGGCATTTTTCCTTATATGGCTATATATGGCTTTAGTAAAACATTGTTCTCAATATAGGCCACATTTATTGTCCGATCTTCATGAAAGTTTGTCACAAGAATTGTCCTAACAATATATCGGATGAGTTCAAAAATTGTTCCAGTTGGTTGAAAATCATGGCCACCTGGGGTTGGGGCATTTTTCCTTATATGGCTATTGAAAAAACTTGTTTCACTTTTTATGTCACATGTATTGTCCAATCGTCATGAAACTTGGTCGAAATTTTTTTTTTTTAATGTCGAATAATAATATTTTGGATGTGTACGAAAATGTATCCTGTCTGTTGAAAAACGTGCCCGCCATGGTGTTCACTATTCATGAAAGTTGGTTAGAACATTTGTTATAATGACATTTTGGGCTGCACAGGCCAGGTCAGTTCCTTTCAATCTCTCGTGAGCGACTTTGGGTCTTTCAGGCCCCCTTGTTTATAAATAATATTTTACTATAGGAAGTTTGCACCAATAAAAGGACTGGTCGATGTAGAACAGCAAAGTTTGTTGGTCGACAGATTCGACACAAATGGATTGTTGATAAGGAAACCAAAAATAGCAAATGGTATATTGGAACAGTGATAGATGTAGTATCAGGTAATTATTAGAAATATATAATTGTTTAATCAATTAATTTAACTCTTTGGCCCGCATACAAATTAATGTGGCTTGCAATCTACAGCCTTTGAAAACATGGTCACTAAAAGAGAAATATTTCATAATGACCAATATCTCATTTTTTTCAATACCTTTTCAAAGGGCTAATGATGTATTAAAAAGCAAATATAGCACATATATGTATACTAAGGCTTGTAATTATGATGTATTATATACCACTGTAATAATTTCACATTTATTTCCCAATTGTCCTGTTATAAACAAGGATATTAAAAAAGGTTAACTAATGTATGCAAAATAAAAAAAATCTTTATGATAAACTGCTTATTTATGATAATAAGTCATTGTAAACATCGATTTTTATATTGAAACAGATGATATTATTAAAGTTTGTGATCAAAGTAGAAATTCTGAATGATGATTTATTGTTTTTAAATTCTCGTAATGAGCAATTTCTTCTTTTCTCACAATAGGCTATATTGCAATTTTATATAATTTATTGAAGGTTATCAAGCTGCAATATTGTCACAAGTAGGAATTAATTTTATGTAACATTTACAGCCATAAGACAATACGAATTTGCAAATGCTGATTTTGTGTAATTTTTTTCCAAATACATATCCTGATGATTGTTCAGATGCCTTTTGTATTTGGAAAAGGATTGAAATACTTAATTCATTTGTTTAGGAAAAGACGGTGATCCACAAGCGGTACATGAAGTCCTGTATAAAGGAGAAGACAGCCCATATGAGGTGGATGTGCTTCAACGGGACTTAGATGAAGGCTCGTGGAAGTTCGTTGATATATAGACAAGAAAACATTGCGAAAAGGGTATATTTATTTGTCATTTGGTAAGTTGATATATCAATAATTAATATGTTAATTGGCATGCAACTTTCAGAAATGTGCTATTTCTCAAAATTAAATGAAATGACATAAAACAATAATAGCATATATGGATAGTGCCATCTCAATGGTTTGAAGCAACACTGAACGAAGTCAAAATTGGATGAATTTGAATGCCTCCAGTGTTGCTTCGATCCAATACTTACATGTAACCAATGGAATAAAAGAATAAAGAACTTAAAAAAGCAATTTTTCCTTTTTGTCAATATTTATATTAAGTGTTTAAGGCATTTGACGTGACATGGTCTCTATCTGCATGGATTGAAATCTTCGAATGAACAATTCGTATGCCCCCGGTAGGGCGTCATATAGCATTTGAACTGTCCGTCAGTATGTCCGTCCGTCTGAAAACTTTAATATTGGCCATAACTTTTGCAATATTAAAGATAGCAACTTGATATTTGGAATGCATGTGTATATCATGGATACGCACATTTTTATTGGTGAAATGTCTAGGTCAAGGTCATCCTTCAAGGTCAAAAGTCAAATATATGGGTTCGACACGACGCAGTAGGGGGCATTGTATTTCTGACAAACACATATCTTGTTTAATCCTTGTATGACAAAGTTGGATTTGTGGCATCACTGAAGCAGCCTTAATTGTATCTTACAATGCTTAATCAAGTGGGGGTTTTCTTTCATCATCACTTTGCATTTCATTATGACTTAAATACTAGTAATGTGCTGTTAACCCTATATGAATAAAGTACAATGTTTTTTAAGTGCACATGTATTAGAATTAGTGTATATGTAGTGTGAAGGCAAAATGGTAGAATAACACAATTAATTCATTCAGTGCATGTACAAATTAATACAAAATTTAGTAAAACCTGCAACTAAGAGATAATGTTATAGCTTTATATTGCTGTAATGTAACATTTATTGAAACATGTTGAAAACAGTGTAAAAAACAAAAATCAAGATGTCTTTGTGAAACACTATGTCCCCCAATATATTTTACTTTTGACCTTGAAAGATGACCTTGACCTTGAAGTTTTACCAAGCAAAATGTGCAGGTCCATTAAATACACATGCATGCCAAATAGCAAGTTGTTATCTTCAATATTGCAAAAGTTATGTCCAATTTTAAAGTTTGTTTGAAAAAAAAGACATGGCAAAAACAATATGTCCCCCAGTATTATGTGGGAAACATAAAAATATGATTACATGTAATATACACAAAATCATTATAAAGGGAATTTATTGGAACGCTGTCCACATTTCTATATATATCTTCTTCTTTTTAATAATTTGTCATTTCTGGCCCACCATACTTTTTCAAGAGAACTATGTTTTTACTTCATGTGTTTACCTTTTGTTCTTAAAAAAAGACTTTATAAAGGAGACTTTTATAAGTGTTTCTAGTGAGTTATATTTAATAATACTCTAACATTATCTTCTACAGTGGTATAGGTTCCAGCTGCTGTCAGTGGATATATGAATACAAGAAGAAAATAAGGACTTACAACTCCCAAGAAGGAAGTGGTTTATGAGGTGAAAAAATGTCATTATTGACTATTTTTGAAAGATTTATTTACAAATGGTGAATGTATCACTGAAATATATGTTATTTTATTTGTACATATTGCTCCAAAATTAATATAGAATGCTTATATAAGAATTTTTTAGTTTAAATTACCCCACGCTTATATAAGAAATTTTTAGTTTAAATTACCCCACCCACTGTTGACTATTTGAGGAAGTGATATGCCCTTAAGACATGGTTCATAAAAATTGCTACCTTCAGGAAAAAAAGATCTAACGTTAGTTTATATTTCAAATAAATGTATAGATACTACTTACGGATGAACGTTATCACAACCGCCAGAAACAAAACAGCAATAATGCCTCGACTGCCCATACCTTCCATCTCAATGAGATACGCAATTGAAAATTCTCACCTATGCGAACGCAAATTATACTACTTGTCTGCACGGTACACTGAATATATGAACATTAAAACCGGTATTTTATTTTGGGTATAACTGGTTTTAACTTTCTATTTATAATGTGACTTTACACTTGAACAGGTACGCTTCAAAACGCGCTTCCGCGAATAGAGAGGATAGAAAGCATATAGTTTTAGTTTTAGGTTAAGATTTCAGGTTTGTTCGCAGCACATTTGACAACGTGTACGTCTTCACCGATGTCGCAACACCAAAAACTGAAGACACTGTTTTATATAGGTCCCGTAGTGATCTTTACGACAAACGTACTTTAACTCGGTCGTTAAGGTTCATGCAGAGGCTTCATTTTGAAAAATGTGGGACCCCTAGCATTGAACTCAAATTTGTCTAAAGGAAGTGTGCCCTATTGAAAATGTATACATATATGCTTTAAAGGATGTTTTTCCTTCAAACTGCTACCAATTTTGTACATCAACGTATCATACCATCCACAAATTCAATCAAAATACAAAGCGATTTTAACACTAAAATATACATAATTTTCAAAAATCTGAATCATGTTTATTCCACGTATTTCGGCGGAAAATTATATAACTAGTGAATAATATCGACATTGACGAGGGCAAGTTACGCTTAAAAAGTAAAAAAGTTTACGTATCTAGAAATATCAAAACTCGAGCACATGTCATTTCATCACCATGGGGGCAGCCATTTTTAAATTAATCAAATAGAAAGAAACATGCTAAAAACCCACTCATCGCCTAATTGACATTCCAAACCGATGACGATGACAAATGCATTGGATTGTAATCTTTCCGTTGATGTTTGCAAACTGCACGATCATACCCCATAAACACTCAAACGAATAATTATGTAAGAAGCATTTCACCAATGTTTACAATTGTTGTCGAATCACATGTACTATATTATTGCGCATAAAATAGTACGCTTACAGACTGACAGAAAGATCGATACGTAACTCCGTTCAATTCATAATGGTATACTATTCTATTGATAACATATAATTATACATCGCTTTAACAATCTAAAAGTAGAAATAATTCTTTTAAACGGAGATTTTAATAACGAAAGTGAAAACAACGGAAGTTGGAAGGATATTCTGTGAGATGCACTTCGGCTCAAGAAAAACAATACAAATAAACTAAAAAAGACGTGTGGGGGACAATTTTCAGCTGGAAAATATTTTAAATAGGGTAAGTGATGATATCTCTACGTGGTCATTTCTGTTATTTAGTGCGATCTCTTGCTGATTAATGTTAATAGTTGTTTTACTAGTTGCCACCCAACTGTCAAAATAAGTATGTGTTTTTCTCAGGTATGTGTATACGCATACCCGGTTTTCTCACCACTGCACGTGGTTTCGACCGATTTGTTTTGCACGTTTTTCTACGGAGCACAGCGAGTGCCACGCTTTCAAAATGGGTAGAAGGAATCGAAATATTAAATCAATCGGTTTGACAATTTCTTTATATTCCTTTACAATTTTACATGTCGTCTGCGATCTATTTCAATTTGAGATGGTTTAAAATTTGCAATTTGTTTGAGAGGTAAATAACAAAATTGTTAAGCCTTTGAGATAGAATTGTGACACTCATTATCCACCATACCTGGATTTTTAAAAAGTAGTTACGTTTTAGTTATTTTTAGAACTTTCTTAAGGAAATTTATCCAAAAAAGGCAGTTGAATAAAAACTCATTTGTTGTTTTATGACAATAATTGTCTGTGAAATATTGCTAACTTGACCTTGTATATGTATATAGCTTTGTATTTATTCAACTTAAGGTAGTGCATATCCTTCCTAACTTGAGATTGAGATTTTGTAAATAAGTGTAAAAATGTATTGGTTTTAAACCAAAACATAAATAAAGCACACAAATATTGAATGTCAAAAATGTGTTTATGTTATTCTATCCGTCTTTAGCATTAAAATGATATATAGTTTGACCATATTGTACCACATTGAATGAAGAAAAACCAAAGCGAAGTTTTAATGAAATTTATCCCCCCCATGAACCTTAATTGACTCGTACTATCGTGAATGTAGAGAATATGACTACATAGTTTGATTTAAATAAGCCGTTCATATACAAAATAATTAAAGTCCATACACTCTATTAAAAGAGCAAGTGTGGTTCTTATCCACAATAAGTACCAAAAAAAAAACACCAATTATCAACATACAATTATCAAAACGGGGATCACCATCTTGAAACGGTCTATTCAAAGCATTGAGTGTTTATACCTGTTTAATAGTTCTCCAAATCTCACACTTAAACAGTAAATAATCACAATCAATAAACCAAACGCTCCTTTCAAGACAAAAAATGAATATATGAATGTAAAGACGTGACGCGTGAATCGAAAAAGCCCCTTGTTGCACGGAGTCTTAGGTAAGTGTATGTTGTTTGTGTATGTTTGCTTGCGCCGAATAGCGCGTTCATGCGACTGTATTCGCCAATACAGAGCAAAATTTACTTGTCTTGTTTACGTAACAGTTTTACTTTCATGCACGATATGCAGGTAGTTTACAGTGTCAATGAATATTTATCCCCACGTTTTTCGGAGAAAAAGTGGGGATATTGTGGTGATGTGCGTCTGTCCGTCCGTCCTGGCCACCTGCTCCTCCTACACTATTAACACTAGAACCTTGAAACTTACATACATGGTAGCTATGAGCATATGTGCACGGTAACAGTGACGGAATTTTGTTCTGACCCTAAGTCAAAAGTTATGGGGGTTGGGGCGGGGCCGGGTCAAAGATTTTCATTCATTTTTTGTTATTTTACATTAACTTCTTATTTCTGCACCGATTTACTTCACATTAATACTGAGCCTTTCTTATGACAATACGGTCAATCTCAACTTTGCATGCCCCATTACCAACCCTAGGGTACTCCGCCCACATAGGCCATGCCCATATAGGCCATGCCCACCCAAAATTGCCTTTTACTATAATTTCTTCATTTCTACACCGATTCACTTCAAATTGATACTGAACCTCTCTTATGACAATACAGTTAATCATAACTATGCATGGCCCCTTTACCAACCCTGTGGCGCCCCGCCCACATAGGCCACGCCCACCCAAAATTGCATTTTTTTATTATTTCTTCATTTCTACACCGATTCACTTCAAATTGATACTGAACCTCTTTTATGACAATACAATCAATCTCAGCTATGTAAGGCGCCATTACCAACCCTGGGGCACCCCGTCCACATAGGCCACGCCCACCCAAAATTGCCTCGTACTATAATTTCTTCATTTCTACACCGATTTACTTCAAATTAATACCGAACATCTCTTATAACAATACGGTCAATCTCAGCTATGCATGGCCCAATTACCAATCCTGGGGCGCCCTGCCCACATAGGCCACGCCCACCCAAAATTGCCTCTTACTATAATTTCTTCAGTTCTACACCGATTCACTTCAAATTGATACTGAACCTCTTTTATGACAATACAGTCAATCTCAACTATGCATGGCGCCATTACCAACCCTTGGGCGCCCCGTCCACATAGGCCCACCCAAAATTGCCTTTTACTATAATTTCTTCATTTCTATACCGATTTACTTCAAAATGATACTAAACATCTCTTATGACAATACGGCAAATCTCAACTATGTATGGCCCCATTACCAACCCTGGGGCGCCCCGCCCATAATGGGCCACACCCACCCAAAAATTGTCTTTTACTATAATTTCGTAATTTCTACACCGATTCACTTCTAATTGATACTGAACTTCTCTTATGACAATACGGTCAATCTCAACTATGCATGGCCCCATTACCAACCCTGGGGCACCCCTGGGTCAAACATGTGGAGTGGGGATACGCGTCGGCCTTTGCCGCGCCATTTCTAGTCAAACTTATGCTTGGTTGCCCTTGATAATCGCAATTCATCTATGAAATAAGAAGAGTGTACGATAATGATAATCTATTTTAAAGCGCACACGTAAACAACAAAAATGCACACACTTCAAATTGGAGGATTGTTATTCTAGGTATGTGACGTTCATTTTTCAGTAGCCATAAAATGCTCATGCGATACTGCAAAAAGCATTGATATAACCGGAACAGATATATTTACAGTGAATATTATTTCGACGAATGACTATATTTTGTTGTTTTAGGTTTAATTTTTACATTTCGAAATAAGTGTGAAGTTTTACGAAATGGTGTGCGTGTATATAACTTACTCCTTAGCCATGCCAATGTGCTAAAGTACACGGTTTGCAAACAAATGAAGGCCCGGCAAAAGAGAAATTTGACACACAGACACATATGAACATATGAACATGGTTGCATTCACTGAAGGCGAAACAGATGAACCTGCGACAGCTGGTCCATAAACACAAGCAATAAATGTGCCATGTAAAAAAATACGTCAATGAAAGTGACCTGTTGCTATAAATCTGACAGTTCCTTGTGAAAAAGGTGCGTCAATGTCTATGGGTGAATAGTGTTACTATTTGGACGCTCATGACGACTTCCTGTTTCATCGATACACAAAGTCTTGTGAGTCGACAATAATCCATTCCGGAAAAAAACAGGCATTAATCTGGATTTTTATTTTATACACAAACAATCAACTATGCTTCACAACGAAAAGTATTATATGGAGGCCCAAAAATGACGTGTGCTTGTGTTTTTATGTCAACAAGCCCTAGTTACTTGTTTCCACGATGAGTATCTCTTTTAACGACTTAATACTTCGCGTGAACAAGATAACTTACTTGTGGGACTGAGTGCGTAAGCAAATCTAAGGAATAAACAATCAATATATCAATGATTTAAAAAACAACATATTGTTTACCGGATATTTCAAAATGTATGATTCAAAGGATTTAAACTTAAGTTCGGTCGAAGTAAATTGGACTGAATCGCGCTTTTAAATGATTTTCCAAACTTGTGTATTCTGATTTTGTGGTTATGTCGTAACCACCTGTCAGTTATATCGTTCCTACGAGTTACTAAGTCGTTACCAAAGGTTAGCGATGTCGATTCCTCAAGTTAGCTTTGTCGTTACTTACTCGTTTCCCCGACTTGATAACTCTTTCTCCTGACTTATTTTGTCGTTTCTACGTTTTAATTATCTCGTTCCCATGGAAAAGAGTTACTTAGCCGAGCAACAATATCAATAAAACCAACAACTTATGGAACATCTGCATAAACGTACGTTTCTATTTGCACCCTTCATAGAGTATGAAACAACGAACTTATGAGCCGTTCCTCATTTGAACACAAATTTAAAGTAGTGATCACTATTTATTTCATATGCTATTGCATGTTAATAATTTAAATCGAGTATGCCGATGACGCCGAGGGGCGTGATTTTTTTATCCTATTTCAGTGTAAATCGCCTAATCACACTAGAAATTATTTGAGCACATCATTTATCCAAAAATATGAATTTGATATTTTGTACACATTGGTTTGTTTATAGTAGACAGTGCATGTATTAACTAATAATTCAACAAACCATTGTTTATTGATTTTTTTTTCTTACAAGAGTATGATTATGATTAGAGGTGTAAACAATATATCAAAATAATAAATTACGCAAATTGTTTATTTTAGATAGTTGCATTCTTTTGTAAGCATGCACTTTTATAAAAGATCAAAACATCGTAATATGAAGGTACCTTTAACTACACATATGGTCGTGTCAAAATACAAACCAAATGAGAATGCATGGGGAAATGGGAACTAAAACAGGCTGGTATTTCAGCACTGGTAAATTGTACCTTTTTTCTTGGTGGCTTTAACAGGAATCCACAAGTTTAACCAACCAACGTCATATTTTGTAAACCAATAAAGAAAATGAGTAATTTATAACGTTCTATACTTTACTTCAGATGCTGCACAATACAATTAAAGGTACGCTCTTCTTCTTGAGCTTCATTCTACGGCAGGAACGATATTGACATCTCTCAAGGCAGTCTCTTACACCTTCGTATGAGTGTTGGCGATTCTGGTAACATGTTCGACTGCTGAGAATGGGGATTTTCCCGTGGGGGACTTCAGGTCGTGCATGCATGTCACCTCTGGTCTGCGATACAGGTTCGAGGTTCGTCACGGTGGTGGATAGGACATGCGCAACAAGGAGACAGGAATGACTGTACTATCGAACTGTTCCCGATGCCGAACCACAGAAGACGGACGGTTCTAACCCGTATTCTGGATTCCTTAATGTGCCGTGTTGATTCTTATCACGCCGTAACTTTCTAAAAAAAGAACTCACGGGAGATTTCGCGTTTGAAGACTCGCCGCCCGTTGTAGGTAATGGTCAACCGGAGGCCGGTGTGGTTTGGTAAGTGCGTCAGTGTGATGCAGCCTAGATGTTTATATTCACTGTCACATAATGTTTGAATACAAAATACAAGGAAAGTTAACACAATTTTCTTAATGTATTTGCTCTTAGTTAAATTTTATTATATCAAGATCAAATATAAGGTTTGGGATAAAAACACTATACTATCTATATAATGTTAAAAGTTAAATTATGTATTAGGGTTCTACATGGGGCTCTAATACTTAAACAAAACATACTAAATGTATTCTTATTCGATGTTTTGCTATATCTTGGATCTTGTCATTCGTATATATGGGCACGATAAGCATATAGACAAGAAAGACTTACTCAAATAATACAAATAAGCACATCTACATGCCTCGCAACAAGAACCTGGTTCGTTTGCGCCATATTTTGACTCTGAACGTCTTTGAAACACAGCAACCGCACGAATATCTGCGCACTGCATCCTGAACCGATGTCTCACACGTAAGCCAGATCAATGTCTGAAACAAAACGATTTTTGATTAGTTAAGCAGTTACTGCTTGCAGAACCCAGTTTTTCGAAGTTGGCCAGAAACAGAGCCTTTGTCGATTGGTTCAATAATTTTGACATGCGGATCCATGTTCGCTTACATTTATCAGATAAATTTCTGGAAAAAAAAAGAACTTTGGATACGTTTAACAGTTTCTGTAATCGGAACAAAACACATCAACGTTAGCCATTTCTAATATCTAGTTGCTAACACTTTCATTAATATAACATATCGATGATGTACATACTTTTTTTTAATATTTTAAATCATTTTCAAATGTAAATTCCCCAGCATAAGTATTTGTATCTTTAGAATTTTAAAAATATAGGACTTACCTGTTTCATAATTATTGGATCTCCCTCCAAGCTTGACGATTAGGTAAGCAACATCAAGATCGTCAATTCACCTGGAAGATCTATGACGTCATCATTGTTCTGCGTGACGTAGTAGATGTGTCTGCTGATTCAATTTCTGTATAGCAACATCAAAATATGCATGTATTCAAATGTATGACGCTGCCAGCAAAACTTATATTTACTTCACAACAAAAGTGACACAAATATTAAAACAATTATTCAACGCATAATTACTTGTTAAAATTTGAATGACAGCACGACTCATGTGTATATGTTGCGACTTTTGGTTATATCCAATAACTGATAACATACTATCTTATTAGCTCAAATGTTATTTGAAAGTGTTACACCGAATACAATCTCTATTTGGATTTATTTATATGCAAAATATGATACTGTTCATGAAAAGGAGTTAAAAACACTTATTCGTTACGTTAAAATTAAAGCATTCATTTGGTTACAAGCCTTTTATAAAAGATCACATTCTCCTGATACTATATCTGGCTTTTCGTTTTTGTTTTTTTTGCATAATAAAGCAACCATCAAATTTTGATAAGCTATTTAAAAAACAAACACTTTACCCGCCCCATTAGCAAAAGCCAAATCCAGGAAGTCCTTATTCGTGAAGCACGTGACGTAACGGGTTGCCATGGTACCGACCCCGACGAGTACGACGAAATAAAATGCGGTAGACATTTTACTTTAATTTACCTCTCTTGAGAAAATAAACACAAATGCACGTCAAATTATTTAAATAAGAATGATACATAACTTGAATTAACAAATCATTATTTTTTAATACAATCACATTTTTAAACACTAAACGAGTCCATCAATTATTTACAGTGAACAACATAATTAATAAACATATAAATAAGAATATAACTAAGAAAACAAATAATTGAATAAATAAAATTAGTAAATAAATAAATAAATGTAAAGCATAGTTATGTTTATGCCTACCGTTACAGTAAATACATCATCATCATCACCATCATTATCATCATCATCATCATCATCAGCAGCAGCAGCAGCAGCAGCAGCAGCAGCAGCAACAGCAGCAGCAGCAACAACATTCGCCGTATATAAAGACGAAATAGCATTGTTGTCACACTATAAACGTATTAGCTAGTTAATTATTATAAACATTTTATTATTATCATCATTAAAGTACATCTTATCCTCATAAGCATCATCGGCATGAACTGAAGCATCAACAGCATCATACATAATACTTTTATCATGATATTATTCTTCTTCTGCTTCTTCTTCTCCTTTTAATCATTACGCATTCGCAACTTTATACGACCACCTTTATTTTATGTATGCTTTCCAAAACGATGACCCCCATTGGATTATTGGTGTTTATTATGTTTTCTAGTATTTGTTGTATTGCCTTTTGGTAACTGGTCTCTTGCCATGAAGAGAAGACTTTGCTATGCTCGTACGAGTGATATAATTTTGCAGCACTAGTAAGAGCGATATAACTTTGCAGCGCTAGTAAGAGTGATATAATTTTGCAGCGCTAGTAAAAAGTTTGCAGCCCCATTAAGCGCCATATAATTTTGCAGCGCTAGTAATCGCGTTTTAATTTTTGCAGCGCTAGTAAGTGCGATATAATTTTGCAGACCTAGAAAGCGCGATATAATTTTGCAGCTCTATGAAGCGGCATACAATTTTGCAGCGTTAATTAAAGCGCGATATAATTTTGCAGAGCTAGTAAGCGCGTTATAATTTTGTAGAGCTAGTAAGCGCAATATAATTTTGCAGAGCTAGTAAGCGCCATTTATGTTTGCAGAGCTAGTAAGCGCCATATAATTGTGCAGATCTAGTAAGAACGATATAATTTTACAGAGCACGTAAGAGCGATATAATTTGTCAGAGCTAGTAAGTACGATCTAATTTTGCAGAGCTAGTGAGCGCGCTATAATTTTGCAGAGCTAGTAAAAGCGATAAAATTGTGCAGAGCTAGTGAAAGTGATATAATTTTGCAATACTAGTACAAAATACAAGATACAAGAAGATTTATTTAACGTCAGACATTATATACAATGAACATAAGCTCATAGCTTGTTCCCGACAAACAAAAGTACATGGTATACATAACAAATAATAGCAGCTGTAAAAAGAAAGCACATAAGTAGATATTGAGATCAAACATGCATAGCAAGACATAATAAATATAACACAATGACATGCTAAAGACATATATTCACATATTATATCATCACTGGCTATTAAAAGACAATATATTATATCATTATTATCACATTAAGCATACCTAAGTCATAAGATGGGATAAGAATAAGGGGGAGTAACTAGTATTAAATTAAAGGTAAGGTGTCGTAAGGTTTAAAGTCCCTTGCATAAAAGAGTGTATAACAATGTAAAAAAACATAAAAGACTATAATGATTGTCAGGGGAAACAACTAGGTAGAGTATCTTTAAATATTCTGAAATTGTATATTCCCTTGGCTAAAAGGGCCATGGCCTACATGGATATAAACAAAAGAACATACACACAAACATCATGCAACTGGTAAGAAATAAAATTAAGCTAGGCTTATAAAACATACATTAAAAACAAAAGCAACTCAGATAAAATCTAAGGCTACATGTATCAAATCAGTTATAAAACACAAGCAGAAGCAAATCATAGTAAAATAAAAATACAAAATGAGAAAGCAAATAAATGCGGAGCATACACGACAGGCGACATAAAGAACACTTACATTTTGGGCCTGCCCAATTGCGGACCAGTCTCCTGAACTCGTTATAGTTGTCCGGGCGCCTAGTATCTGGGGGGAGACTGTTCCACACTAAGGGCAGCCTCAAAACGAAAGGAATTTTGCCCATACCTTGTGGTCCGCACTGTAGGCACCTCTATCATATGAGCATATGTAAGCGCAATATAATTTTGCAATTCAAGGAAGCGCGATATAATGTTGCAATACTAGAAAGCGCGATGTGATTTTGTAATACTAGAAAGCGCGATATAATTTTGCAGCGCTCGTTATAACGACATTGGAGTTCGTTGTGCATAAAGGTTAATTAATGCAATACAATAATTTATATATACAAATAGTGCCAAGCGCGCCGAGTTACAGCTAAAAAGGCAAAATATAAAAACAATAAATAAGAGCGTTTTCCTTGCCAAGTTCATTATGCTTTAACGTTTAAATTAACATAATTGGACAGGCAACTTTAGCGGATAAATTTAACTTATAAATAATATTAAAATAGCGTCATTACAACTTTACCGGCATTAAGAGCATTGTAGGTTTATTCTTGATTTATCAATATAAAGCATTTAATGACAAACTTCGAAATATGCCAAAATCTGTGAAAAGGCCCCTTTAATAGCGGCCTTTTATACTGTTCATCGAACTTTTATTTAACAATTTGAGATAAAAATATAGTGGACTTATCAACAAATAGTGACCGAATATATTGCATATTATAAACGAGAAATCGGGTTATTCATAAAAGATAAACTAAATTACATGCATGCAAAATCAGTCATAAAACAGCTTTCGTATGGACCGGTTAGAAATCATATTATATAGGATTATTATGTATAATGCAGTATAAATCAGTATTTACAGTATAATCTTGGTTAATTCCACGTATATACAAATAAAGTTCCTTTGTACAAAACATATAATGATCAATACTAGTAAATAATGCTTCCATATGGTACGAGTTATGTTAAATGAACATAAATAGTTTTCGGACCCATACTCAATGAGTATAACGTACGGAAATGTAAACATGAAGTTGTATTATTTATAACTTGTTGGTTTCCCAGAATCTATTTAAAGTCTCTTGTTGGCGCATGCGCATTACAATACCAATCATCGCTCGTTGTCGTTGTCCGCTTCCCATGCAAAGCATGTCAGACATCAAGTGACATCTAGAACATTCGATTGAAATCGGCATGATGCGATTTGTTAATATGACACAAACCATTTGTACTTGTTTTATCTCGCAATTTGGGTCGTTAATGACTCAGAGGTTTGAATGCATAAAAAACCGAAAAATATCTTATATTTGAAGTTGAAATAATTGTTTTTTCACTAATGAAATTTGGTGCAGAATAATGAAATAAGTGTTGCAATTATTAAACTTCGTTTGAAATAAGGTAATAACATTTTTCCCGACAACGCGATAACATGTTTACTCCTTATATTGTAAATTGATCTTACTTCAAAATGAGGTATATTTGGTGTTTACTTCATGATGTTATTGTATGTAAATGACAATGAACTTCAGATGCTTAAGTCTAAATAAACGATTCTGTTCTGTTCTGTTAATGAAAATGATATATTGCGGTTTAAATTTGATATTATAATTATACACACTATATAGCATGCTCCAAAAGCTTTTTTGGAAGATAAAATATAAAAATTCTTCCAGTTTTATCATATGTATTTGCAAATAAAATGTAAAACATACATTGGACTTAACATAAGAACTCATTTGCAATGCTATAAGTGTGACGTCTAGTGGTGCACATTTATCGAAATGAAATACACATTCGTTGAAATAAAATAGTGATTAAAAACACCATGATTTAAAACTTATTCCTTTAAATGCTTAATCTAGCCTCTGAGCCTGTTTAACATACAAAGGCGTTATGCCACAAATTAGCACACGTGTATTTTTCAACTTCGTGCAGTTTCAGGATGGATCTCTTGAGTATTGAGTGAAAGTCACATCCATTACAGCATTTAGCAATTAATAAAAGACACAACCATTTAATAATACGTTTATTAATCAAAATACTAATAATGCTTTTTAAGCAAATGAAATACAATTGCTATACATGTGCTCATATTAAGAAAAATAAAAATAAAGTAAGAAAGTACTTAACACGCTCATTCATGCATACTCAATTAACACATTTGATTTTATTCCATTTTGGCTGTATTTTTTATCCTTTATCATTGATAGTATATATTTTGATAGTATATATATACATTGATAGTTTATATATTATTATAATATGAATGTATAGTAAATTAAGATCAAATAAAATTTTGAACATATATATCATTCGAACATCATCTAATCAAACAAAATGTTATTTTACTAGATAACTCATACAATTTATCAAAGTTATTAGTTTCGAACAGAATAACATTCGTACGTGAGCAAATAAACATAGTAAAGACAACAACAAAGTACTCTACCGGAATGTGCAAAATTTAAGTTCGGATCTTAGTTGGAGTTCATATTTGCAACAAATCTCAAATTTAGTATGTAACTACTAGGGAAACATTTAAATGTTCAGTCTTGGTAAGAAACCATCTTTGTGTATATTATTACATTAATTTTCCTATATTTAATGTTATTGAAACAACAAGCACAGTTCATCGTTACATGTTCAAAATAATAACAAAAAGCTGATACATAGCTATGGAAAATGACATTATGCAATATTCTAATTGAAATCAGACCAGCGCACTTTAAACATGTATATGAAAAGAATTCTTATATTAAATGACTAATTACAGTAGTACACATGTTTAAACATAATTTCATATTTTAATTTGTAAACAAAATTGTACAGGTACGTTTACTAGGTCGGTCATGATAAAATATTTTTCTGCAATTAGTGTAAAGAAGATGCGCTAAAACAAAGTCTTAGTTGTGTTAAATAAGTTCATAGCATTTTGTGATTACCATGTAAATATAACTGGCAATGAATCTAACAATCTAGCATCATGGAACTTTGCATCCAAGTTAATCACACGACTGTCATTCTGGGAAAAAATATAACTGTGAAAAAATATAAATAGTGTACATCGCTACATGTGTTCCAAAATGTATTTCTTTTAATAAAACCAATTAACCTACGGCTACATTCATCATTGAAGAACAACAAAACATAATAAAAAATAATGAAAATAAAGTTTATCTCCTGTAATTCACCGTTAACATTTGTCGCTTAAAAAACATTATACATGAATGAAAAACATTTTTATAAGAAATAAGTCAAGCTGATGCAACCTTGCAAATTAGATGGAATTGAGGCATATTTTAATATCAAATTGTAATATCCGAAACAAGAGATTAAGTTCAAACTCGGAATAAAAAAAAACATGTTATTAATATTCTACATTACATAATAACTAATAATCGCTTACGTAATAAATCAGTAAAAGGAAACTCATACAAATGCATTGACAATGTGCGAACTTTCCCATTCCTTGAATACAAATAACAATCATACGGCATACAAAAAACGAACACGATCCCAATTAAGTTTTTAAGTTTTCATCGTTAAGTATGACAACAGATGAATGCAAAACGGGAATGCACCTCTCGGCCGGCAAACGCCCATAAATCATTTTGTTTCAAATCCACAAAGTAAGACAAGCATTACTAACCACACATGGGTAATGAAACTGGTTATTAATTGTTTTAATTCGAACACAGTGTCAATAGGGAATACATGCTCAAACTTTATCCAATCATAAAGATATCACGTCGAACATTTAGATGGTGCCTCATTACTATTGAGTGATGATCCTGTAGTTGCTCATGGCACTTGAAATGACTATTGTATCGCTTTAAGATTGAAAATCCGTGTTAACTTGACCTTTGACCTGTTGGCCTCATAACTGGCAGACGTCTTTCTTCTTTAGTAACAAGCCTACCAATATGGATGATAGTAGCTATTAGTGTTACCAAAATATCGTGCTGTATGGACCGACGTCGATATTAGATACAAAGCAATACATTACCGTTACTTCGAATTCTTGTCGGGGGGGGGGGGGGGGGGGGGTCCGGGGCATTTGTATATATCGAGTGTAAGTATATATTAGTTAGCTTTGCATACAAACACGTGTCTACACTTGTATTGCAGAAATGAAATGTCATTCGATATATAATGTATAATTATACGCTTGAAATACAATATCATAGATCGAACTTGTGAAGTTTAATTGAAAACAATTAAAGCAGTTGTCTGCTATTGGAGACGCAATACAAATTAGAATTGTTTAACAAAACAATAACAAGTATATTGAAAGAAAAACATTTGGGTTGCCAACTTTTCTGTTTATAAATCAAAAATACATAAAGTAAAAAGAACACTCGTTTGTAAGTTCATAAATTCTAAGGAATAATTGTATTTGTTTTCCTCTGGATTTTTTGTTACCTTGTAAACAAGCGTATGCAGTATTTTGTTTGGGTAACGGAACATTAAAACAGCTCAGAAACAAACAGCATTGCGCAGTTAAAAAAACGTTTTAAAATTATACTAAACATTGATTAAAAATTATTTATGAAATGAACACGACTAAGTATGCTTTTGAAATATATCTAGTTGAAAGCACAATTCCACATAAATGGTAAAAACAACAATTACAATAATTTAAGCTATAGCACTAAATATCTTGATTTAAAATTTATTTCAAATTTTCAGGAACTTGTTTCAACAAGAAAAATCGTTTGTGAAAGTGTGCACTTTGTCTTTTTGTCTTTTTTGTATTCAAAGAATAACTGTTTAAAACACCTTTAAAGATATATTCCAATTATTGTTGCGAGAACCATGGTCAACCTAACAGATTCTGGGATCACAGGATGACAGCCACTGGTCCCGTGCTTGGGCGTGGTATTAAAGTTGACTGCAAAGACAAACAAGCGATGAGTTGTAGATTTTACGCGTGATCGCATACTACATAATTGTTATTTGTTTACCAGGTCTCGCTTTAAGAGTTACTGTGTTCAACTATATAATATGATTTTCTGGAGTACATACTTCACCAAAGAGGAATTCATTATAGATTGATGTTAACCTATTTAAATAGTTTGTGGAACATATGGTCAATATTTGTAAGATCCTCACAACATTTTAAAAAGTTAATCATTTATGTAGGAAAACAACATCATACCGGTATGCATACTGTGTTCATATTGCAAAGTAGTAAACGATATTTGATTCCTAAGGCCAAACATAAAATGTCATTTGTTTGCACAACATTGCTCAAACAATAATGGTAGGTAGGTTTTTTACGATTCCCAACTTTGATAAGAATATTCAACAACATGCATAAATCTTTCCAATCTCTTTTCTGTTAGTTTTTGTTATTTAACATATTGTTGATAGCAAATGATAAAATAATACAAAAATGATCGAGACCTTATTATATCTTAGTGAATGAAGTAAACATTATTGGAAACTATACATGGAATGGAAAACAAACACTGTTACACATAATAGGTTTTAATCGGGTAAGTGGAAACACAATTTTAATTTAATTTAAGGCCTTATGTATAAATATTACCTTTGCAGAAATCTGTCGACTCCAGTGCAACCAGATCCCTTACGGACCTTCTACCTGCATGCGGGGTGGCACAGTCTGTCAATGGTGATAGAAAATAGTATGCATAACTTATCGCCTGATTGTGTTATTAAAGCTGATATTTTATATCAACATTTTACTTTCTGACTTTAACGCATTAATATAAGAATATTGCGGAAGATTTTTCATTACAATTAAATATCGTTACAGTTTAAATTAATCAAATTGTGTTAATTTCATCAAATTCCTTACATTAAAGTTGGCGCAAATACCGTTAAGTTTGCACGTATTTGTTTCAGAACCAAACTTTGTTTCTTTGTGACATATACGCAAATGAAAAGAGAATATTGCGATTAAGTTTTCATCGTTGAAGTATGACAAAAAGTGTAATCTTTTCATAGATGTGTTGATATAGAGTTTTAAGATCGTATATTCTCGCTTTAACTTAATGAACTCTCTTCGGTTATTCAGAATATGACAGACTATAATCGATAACCGCACTGAACACATTGAATCAGCTGCAGAGGCTTAACAATCAGTGCTGCATTATGAATTGTGATCTTTAAGTATGGCTTTCTAAGTATTTGCGATTCTTGTTCGCGAAAATCCATCTCGTATAGGTTTGTTTGTAGAACTAGTTTATTCAAAGCATGCTTCAGGTTTAGAAAAACCTATTTTGAAAAAAAAATAATTGTGTTTTGAATTTGACCTTAAAAGGCCATATTCACGTATTGGTTAATTTAAAAATTTAAAAAATCAATTGTTTCAGATTCGCAAATTTTTGTCGAAGTTATAATATTTGTGAAGAAGACTGAACATTTACCATGCTCTAAAATATCTATTATATGCATATTTTGACGATTTAAAAACCTGAAAATTATATAGCATTGCAATGCGAAACAATTGAATAATTTGGAGAGTTTTGTTGTTGTTGTTATATTTTGTGACTCTACGAGGGTTTCTTATATTAAGTATAAAATACATCACTCATTGTATAAGCACGGATGGCCGAGCGGTCAGAGCATTATAATTTTACTCAAGGGGTCAGTGGTTCGAGCCCAGTTGAGAGTTACTTTTCTTTCTTTCAATAATTGTATTCTTGTTTTTTACTGGAGCTTTTTTGAATCGATGTTTACATTTATCAATATAAAATATTTAATGACAAACTTCAATACATGCCAAAATCAGTGAAAAGGTCCCTTTAAATTTTCAAATTAGCCTTGTGTTTCTTGTGCGCGGCATGTCATCTCAAAAATGTTTATATGTGTGCCAAGTTCTTTCGAAATCGTTCAATACATGGACAAAATACTCAATCAAGTTTTGGGAAAAAGGTCGATTAGGCAAAAAATCAGGAAGACGTAATTCTTATGTAACCACAACCTACTTGTAGTGTGCATACATTCTCGGAAAAATAAAATTAATATAAACTAAAATATCGTGTCTTACATTTCAATGTGTTATTCGTGTTGATGGTACTGTGCTTATATTTTTTTTATTACACGCTACTTTCGTTGTATCGATGTTAAGTTACATGCTTTTATGAAAAAATAGAATTTTATTGATGATATTATATCATAAAACCTATTAAATTTTGCAATCAAAAATATAGATCTTCTAGCCGTCATATGCATCCGTTGATACATGTCCTGTGTATACACTCCATTTCAATATCTTGATTTACATGTTAAAATATGATAAAAAATACAAGTAAAAGAAACTTCATTGAAAAGGCAACGACACACTTAAGACGACACACGTTTAACACCATATGTAAACTAAAATTTGCAAATAAACAAAATCAACACATCCCCTCTATATTATCAGATAATACGATAAAAAACTGGTTTCTTTTAGCCCACTTAAAATAAGTTACCACTTTTTATGTTGCGATATCTTTTGCATAATTGTAACACTGTATTTTTTTAATGAGATACTATGCCAGAACAATCCTCCCTTTATAAACGCATACATATGCAATACATTATTTAATTCAATACTTTATAAATAAAAAAAGCATGCGCGTTTTGTTTGAGATATTCGAATACTTTGCTGTTTGAAAGACGAGGCTACCAATCATAGAACAACCCTACCACACAACACCGGGTCAAGTAAACATAAAACACAATTTATCACATTAGCCTGTGACCCTGAGAAAAGCTTTTCATTAATTCGAAAATATATATGTTTTACGTAAGCAATATACTCGTAGGAATATAACCATATTGACTACAATAACAACAATGACCGTTGCTTTCGGAATCAAAATTACAAGATTTCTACGACATCAAACTAGTGACTACATCTAAAAACAATAAATGTAAACTTTTTTGAATAATCATAATGTATTCCGATATATAAAATAAACGTTCAACTGTCACAAACCAATCTCAAGCTGAAGTTCAATTGTTAAACGCGATGGTGACACTAACTTAAAACAGGGCGCTTATTACAAACTAGTACTTACATTGTATTGCGAGTGTATTGAGTGTTTCGACGATTGCATCCGTCGTTGTGCTGAGAAACTTTAGATTAGAATCGGTTATCATAGTTGTAATGTTGTCACACGTTTTGTGGTAGCATCCCTCATTAGCTCCACGATACTCAGCTGAAATAGCACACAGTCATAATATGTATGTAAATATGAGTGGCTCGCGTGTGCTTGTTTGACCGACGTTAAGTGTTTACATCTTACGAATTTCGTTTTCTAACAATAAGGTTTAGAAAAAGCAAACATTTTGAATGTTATTTCAGAGAATCCTAAAGAAGTCATGCCACTATTTCGGATGTTTCGTGCACATGATTAATGTAATATCTAAAATGTAAGATCTAAGAGATCTATATCAAATTGTAAATAGTTATCTGAAGGATAATATGTCTGAAAGGTGTGGGTATGCCTTTCAAGAACACCCAGAACACCAACAAAACATTACTGTCGCACGCAAGCAAAGAGCTTTTATTTCAATGTCGAATCTACACTATAAAAAGCAAGACCAGGTGCTTCCTGGTCTTACTTCAAGCAATATTTCGTATTGGAATCATATGTTTGTACTTAAACATGTCAATTATATCGCTTTAGTTATAGCTCTTGTTAAATAGGATTTTATGTAATCGTAAGATAATTTTTTTCTGATGCCGACGTATTTTTTTTTTTTGGGGGGGGGGTTGCTTTGTTTTTAAACGATATGTAAAGCTATTTAGCCATATGCTTATTGTATTTATGTCAGTTGTTCTTAGAAAATGTATAATCTGTCGTTTTATTTCAGTTAGCCCTTACCAGAGTCCGATAAGAAAATTGCTGGAATGTCATCTGCCCACAGACTTCTATGATCACTGCGAAGTAAATTGTGTAAACTTTTATTTTCCATCTCTGTCACATTAGAAAACGGGAGAGGTAGCTCCTCGATCCTAAGCTTGCTCAGCTTTTTCCAGGCACTTGTAAAATTCTTCCCAAGCAAGGAGTCTTTATCTTTCCGATATATGTTTACTATAAAGTCGCCTCGTTTACCATTGGACTCAATACTTCTTTTAACCGTCGGAAATAAAACAGAAATCTGAAATAAGTATACTAGAGAAAAACAATTGCACATGTTCATACTTATAATTAATTTTTAAACATACATTTACATGCAGTATAATAATTAAGACATCAAAGTGAAAGACTAAAAGTGTTTTCCTTTTCATTTGGAATAAGTTTGATGCAAAACTTCGCCAATCAAAACCTAACAGGTATATGCGCTGATAAAAAAGGCGAATAAGTCTATACAGACAATGTTGATGGATACATGTGTTTGTCTCAGCATTCGCTAAGTGTTATATGAATCGTGTTATCCATGCATATTAATGTAATATCATGTAAAAGCAGGTACATACCCCTGGTGGTAGCCGCTGAGTATCATTGGACTCGTTATATGCCATCACCGTGTCCATGACGATTATGCCCTGCAGCGTAATACTGGAGGCAGCTTTTCCATACGAACGATTCGTCCAAGGATTCAGCCAGCCCTCTTTAAACTGCTTACTTCCTGCATAACCTGTGGGATTCATGTGTATAATATATCGGTATGAAGCAGTATTTGTAAACTGTATTTTAGCTTGTGAATCAATACACCGAAACTGAATGTATTAAGGAAGTTAGAAGATTAAAATGCATTGAAAAAAGTATTTGAATTATGTTCTAGAAAAACAAACGATATTCAATGGAGGTGTACGCATTTTCCTATTAATAACATTATATGAATATGCATGACACATATTGTTCTACAAAACCGGAACGTTAAGGGCTATTATAATAGAAGGCTTGAATACAATTGTTGTTTTCCCAACAAACGCAAACTGAAGTATTATATCGTCAATAAGTAGGTATATTACAAATAGGTATATAACAAAAGATGTAGGGTGCATACTAGATTCTTCTAGATCAAATGCTACGAATATAATTGTGTTATTGCGCCTGAAGCCTTTTTTATGCTGGTCTGTTAGTAGCCTAGCAACTTCCAGCAAGGCAGCCATTCCAGAGCCATTGTCATTCACACCTGAAATTAATAAAATGTGATACATGTTTCTATGTTACTAGAACAAATAAAATGGCGCATCCATGTAATACACCAATGGAAATGTATGAACAAAAATCGTCATACATATAAAGAGCATAACATTATTGCTTCAAAGAGTGAACATTATCTTGTGAGATTTAGAATAACAGAGTCGCGAGTATTGGCATTGTGTTGTTCAAACCGAGAGGGATAATCAACCCTTTATTCAACATGTTCCTATCAATTCTCAGTCAGATTCTTTCGATTGAATTTATCCTATAAAACACTTTATTTCACGCAATACATAAATTAGCATGCGTATGTACAGAGTTGGCAATTTCAATCCAAATACCCAGGTAGCACTGCGATCGAAATTAAAACATCAATCGCTTGGTTAAATCTAGAGCAAGCTCTGACATAGACATTTAAGAGCTGCAGCAAAAATCAATCACGAATTGAAATTGTTAATCAACCAGCTTAATAAGCGCGGTCTTGTTCTTGTTTCTATCTCATGCTTGCTAGCATAGAAGTTGTAAGTAGCCTTACAATTATTAGGAATTATTGGAAATGCCGGGAGTAATGAAGGCTATGAAGGGATTTGTTGAGGTTGGTAAAACAAATCGGTTAATATGAGACTGACCTTTATTTATAATGTTTTGATAATGATTATTTAATTATTCGTTAAACCGTCCTATTTGTTGAGTAAGTCGCATTGTTCCCAATTCTTAATATTTAACATGTTTTTTTTTTGTAATTTGTGTGATATCGGTCGGATATGACTTGAAAAGGCCAACTTTTAAATATTAAACTTCTTCGTAAACCGCATACAAAGAAGGAGTGCTGTTTTTCCAAAAGTATTACTTACACCATTCGTTACCGTCACTTTCATAGTTGGATACATAATATTAATATATATATATATATATATAGAGAGAGAGAGAGAGAGAGAGAGAGAGAGAGAGAGAGAGAGATAGAGAGAGAGAGATAGATAGCGAGAGAGAGAGAGAGAGAGAGATCGCGCGCGAGAGAGAGAGAGCGAGTAAAAGAGCAGCGAGAGACTAGAGAGAGAGCTCTCGCGCTCTCCTCTCTCTCTAGCTCTCGCTCTCTCTCTCGGAGAGAGAGATAAGATATGCGTGAACAACCAGATACACAGACATACAAACAGACAGACATATTCCTATTGGAGACTTCGGCGTGTGCGCCTAGCTACGATGCAGAATGAAGCAGATATACTGTGAAATCACCATCCCCAAAATAAGATGGTTCATTCAAAGTTATATACCCCACACTTTTAACGCAACACATCTTCCAATCTTGTAACAGCTTTTACATACACAGAAGGGACAGTTACATGAACATTTATTTACGAATATGAAACCATAGTTGTATTGGGGCAGGATCCTATCAGGATTCATAACTACCCTAACACTATGTAAGAGAGCGGAAATACACACATGTATATATAAATAAATAAATAAATAAATAAATATATATATATATATATATATATATATATATATATATATATATATTATGTATCCAACTATATAAACATAATTTTATGTTGTTGTTTAAAGGAGATAGACGCTTAAAAGTTACCCATCGTTGTCTTATTACCAGTCCACATTATTTACTTCGAAATAACATATCGAACCAATAATGGTAAAATGTGCGGTGTTATTCTGGATTATTTAGAAACAGGAACAACTTTATGGACTGCAAACGGCAACTTGTACGACCTATAAATTGTTGATGTGCGGAACGATATTGCTTTGCATACCTGGTGATATATCATACGTGTCGTAATGAGCACTGACGCCTACTGGTTTATCATCAGCTGTCCCAATATTCGACCCGTTGAGTACACCGATGACGTTCGACGCATTTGACGCATTCGCACTGTCACTCATTGGCTGAAATACATGACGCATCAACCACTAGCATCATTACTTCACGCAATAAGACACTTCTTATGTCAAATGAACATACATTCTGGTTTTCCAGTATATGTTAATGTTTTCACGTTCTTATAAAACGCTGCACTGGTGGGTCAAACTGTAGATTCTAGTTATGCAAAAGCTCTTTCAAGATTGTTGTGTGCTCCGAAACTTCGAAAAGCATTGGCCTGCGTCTTCAAACCAATATGCTAAGCTACTAATGGTAGGAAAACAGTGTAAGTTCCGACGGGCGAAAAGTTATTTAAAAGTGTTTATCGTTAAGCATATTCCTAGTATATATCATTTAATTTGCATTTCAACACTGGTTTAAACAGGAAAACTAGCCCTTATATTACAGATTGGTAAAATTTAAGTAGCATTAATTATCATAATTCTGAATCTTGGGACGTAAACAACGTGTTCCTTTTTCGATATAACTTATTCACAGTATACGTATTCATCGCTATGTGTCGTTATATCCGCCCATTTTCGTACAGGTATTAACTTGTAAAACATTTGATCTGCACTTAAAGAGTAAAATGCGTTTGATTAACATGCCTGTTATGTGTTTCTCCGTGGATTATGATATTGCTGTATCTGTGATAGGGATCGTTGTTGAATAACAAAGAGTTTAACTTAATTCGTTATGTACTTACGAATATATGTTCTTGTGGCTGCAGACCAAACTCATTGAACATGTGAATAATATAGTTTCTGGCAGTATCTTTGTAGGTCACGTTCTTAATGTGATGCCTCTTGTCAGAGAAATAGTTCCTAAGGGTGGAATTTAGTCTGTCGATATCGGCGCTATGGCAGTCTTGTGCTACAGAGAAGCGCAAGTTAAAAATGGTAATGTTGGAAGTCTGGAAAGTAAGTAATTTATTTATCTGATATCTATATTTCTCTATGGGTACGTTCAAATAGCACAGAGCTATCAACACAAGTAGATTTCATTTAAGCATTAAACGATTGAACTCATAACTCATCAAAGATGTCAATCCAAATACAAGCAATAGGCCGTCCTTGAACCTCAGTAAAATGTTGGTTAAAGTCATAAACATTAAGTGGACAAAATGTCTCGTCATTGATATCGAGAACACATATGTTGTGTTATTTTGGTACATGTGCATGTTAAGAAACGTGTTTTAAGCGCTATTTATCATATCGAAAATGAACTTACAACATCAGTCAAAATGGAATAGATAATCTACTACTGCTGCTAAAATGTAACACCCACTGATAATATTGCACGGAGCAAACGTTCTATTGTTGTCAATAAAATGTTTCATTATTGTGGGTGGGGGCGGTCGTTTATATAAATGCTTGATTACATAAGTGGCAATAATTTTGTTATAACGCGATGAAAAACAAATCTATTTATTTATAAGAAAAATGACTAAACTATTGTACACGAACTTATCGTGTTATATTCAGTTTGTAATATATAGACAAATATAAAATTAATATGATATATTTTAAATTTCAAATGTTGTCTTTTAAATTATTTGTTCAGCTTATAATGATACGAATAAGCTGTGAACAAACCGAGATACATTTACAGGCCTTAAATGGTAACAGTAAAAAACAACGCCAACTGTAGCCGTTTATCACATAAAAAAGCGCTTTTATAACGATTTTCAATTTATGCACTAAGTAGTAAAATTGTAAATCATCGGTCTACGTGGAATAAAAAGTGTGTTCTTTTTAAGGGCGCAGGTTAGAATCCAGCAAGCGTCAAATATATCAATATAATAAAAATACAAGTAGTTTGTTGAACCTTTTCACTAATTATTTGTTTTAGTTACTCTAAATTCCTAATTACAACAAAGAAGACCGATACTTAGAAATTACAATGAAACATCCGACGTTAGATTCAAATAGGTTTATGCTGATGATGCTACACAAATCATAACGATCTACAATTCCACTCATGATATGGACAAAGGTGTTGACATACTAAGTATTGTTATGGAGAAATCACCATGTGAACATATATAAGGTAAATATTACTCGCAAAATAATTCAGAAATAAGGCAATATGAGTTTCGAAATCACTCGCTCAGAACAAAATGACATCTTTGTGTAAATCAGTATAAACCCACCTAAGATATATATATACCTCCAAATAAATGCAGTACTTTGTTTATGTTTAATATCAACATCTGTTTAGGTCGACCAATTTATCACGGTCATATAAATGTTACTGAACCAAGTCCGAGTTTATATAAATCTTTGTCTTTATGTCCGTGTTTATATTTCAAACATTGTTTGTATATTTTAAACTATGTTTTAACACTGTTAAACATTTACTTATTTTCTTGTCGAAAGGGAGATAAATGAAGCTTCAACGTCAATAAAATATTTTGGATTATAAGGAACGTGTTCACAGTTTGTTAAAATGCCGATTTTCAAAATATTGCCATAGATTCAAAAGATAATGTATGCATTATGTTTAAAATATCGATACAAATGATCTAAATTAATAAACTTATAGAAATATAGGTTTATTACTAGTTTAGAATCATTCAAAAACGGTAAAATATTAATACGTGTGATAATTTAAAAAATACTTGTAGGACTAATATTGCGATTTTTAATCGTGGACAAATACTTAAGCCTGCGCGGCCCAGTGGTAGCGGAATAGCTGTTCGTTCCAGAGGTTCCCGGTTGCGAATCCCTAGTGTAAATGCGTGTTAAATATATCGCGCGTCACCGCGACTGTCAAGAAAATTATCGTTCGTCGCCGCGACTGTCAAGAAAACTATCGTGCGTCGCCGCGACTGTCAAGAAAAATATCGTGCGTCGCCGCGACTGTCGAGAAAAGTATCGTGCGTCGCCGCTACTGTCAAGAAAAATATGAAGTATCGCTTCGTGTGTCTAGTGTGGCCCTTGGTGAAAAAAGAGCGAGATTATAGATTTCACTATCCGGATTCCGTAAAAATCTGTAAACAAGTCCCTTTAATATGCATAGCCTTTTCGGAGAACATTTCACCATTTCGACGCATACGCAATACGATTCCCGTAGGATTCCCGTAAGAGGGGAGAATGGTCTAGTTCTATCAATGTCTTACTATGTGAATACTGCTTTGCAAACCTCGTATGAAAAAAATATAATTTGTTATATAAAAGAAGACTAGGTTTTGATAGCCAATGATTAGGTATTCTTAAACCTAAACTATAAGTCATGAAACACTTTCAAAAAGTTAAACAGTTATTGTAAAGAATATGATACAAATATATAAACAAAAATCGCTCTAAAAGTGTTTGTTCACGATTTGACAAAATGACAATGTGCAAATTATTGGCATTTAAATACGAATACACTGGTATGCGTTATATTGAATAAAGTTAAATAACACTCACGCAAAAAAAGAAATATTAAAAAATCGGCCCGTTTATGGTATATTTTCAATCAAATTTGTTAAAATGATGAATTGTTGTTAAAGCTTGTTATCGGTAATTTGGTAAATATGTCTATTTTTGATAATATTATAGTGTTAAAACTAAACAGTCAACAATTTAAATATGAATGATCAATCGGTAACGTGTGTGCCATGGCTTTAAGATGACCTGTATTCAATTCCAGTGGAAGCCGATATATTTGAATTAATGTTGTTTTCCTTGCTTTGAAAAGTATTAACGATTGTTCCGAATATAATACATTCTGCTTTTGTTAATCATGAATTTTTTTAAACATGTCAAAAATGTCTACCTTTAGAAAAAAAAACAAATTATTGTTAATTTATATATTTTAAATAAATATAAAGATATTGCTTACGGAATAACGTTATCGCAACCACCAGAAACAATGTCGCAAGAACGCCTCGACTGCCCATGGTTATCATCTCCATAAACATGCGCGATTGAATATTCCCACCTAGTTTAACGCATAATATTCTACTATATGCACTGAATATACGGTGATTAAACCGGTATTTTACTACTAGTTTTGGCGTGCTATTGATTGCGAGACTTAAAGTTAAACTGTTCCGCTTTAAAACGGCCCTCAGTTTAACCTATGATTTTGAAGTGTGGAAACCTTAAAACTTTGAAATTCGAGCTGGAATGTGCATGCTTTAAACCTAGCCCAACGATATTCATATTTGCAACGTAATCGGTATTTAAGGTGTGCAATTAGATAAAGAAAAAAGTATTTATAGGACTGTTTAATGAGTTATGTACTACAATTTGTACCTAATTATGAAACGTGATCCTGCGAAACCCAAACTAGCAGAGAACAGAGGACAAAAAGAAGTCACATCTGTTATCCTTATAATTTTAGCGTGTATAGAAACTGATCATTGCTTCTAAGTATATTATTTGTTTTGTCGAAACAATTTTACACTAAGCGGAAAAAATAAGAAACTTCGACCTTATTAAATTGTGTTGTTGCAGCATACTTGGAAATCTTAAAATCTTTTCCAACGTCGCAAAACTACAAACTAAACAAACTGTTTTCGTCGGTCCCGTAGATATCTAATCGGCAACCTATTTGAACTCAGTCGTATGTTGACGTCTAATGTCTTGTTTATAGATCACATGAACATATATATTTGTGTTAGAAAGCTGTTTATATATTTTAACACAAGAACCACAGAAGCACTTTCAAGAAAGCAAAGGTGGTTCTTATGAAACTACCTTTACAATCGAACACCATTTATCAACATACAATTATTAAAGCTGGGATCACCGCATTTCAACTGTGAATCCGAAGCAATGAGGATTATAACCGGTTTTAGAGATGGTCAAAAATACACTTAAACAAAAATTTATCACAAAGCAAACGCGCAGCTAAAAGTGACGTAACTCAAATGCACCTATGCAGACATAAAATGATAACACGAATGGCAAAACATGACCCGTCAATCGAATAAGCTTCTTTCGCACTGAGTTGTTTGAAACTGTATTTTGTATGTGAAGTTAGCTTGCGCCGTTCTGCGCTTTCATGCGACCGTTTTTGCCAGCACGCAAAACAATTGATATGTCCTGTTTACGTAACAGTTCCAATTTCATGCACAAAATACAGTCCGCATACTTAAAATAATGTTTAATGCCCTTGAGAATCGCAAGTCATGTATGAAATAAGAGAAGGGTACGATACAGGACATATATTTTAAAACGCACACACAATACAAAAAATACACACACTGGATTTTGGAGAATAGCTATTCTAAGAATTTGACAGTCATTTTTCAGTAATCATTACAAATTGTATGCGATACTCTCAATCGTATTTTTATTACTGACACACACATCTTTACATTGAACATTTTTCCACGAATGACTATATTGAATTGTTGGAAAAGATTTAACGTTTTACATTTCTAAATAAACGTACGGTTATAAAAAATGTGCGCATGTATATATACCCTACTCATAGCCCATGCCAACGTGCTTAAACCCACGGTTTGCAAAATATACGGACCAAGCAAAAGCGAATATTCTCCAATGAAAGTGACCTGTAGCTAGACATCTGACAGTGCCTTGTAAAAAACGGTGCGTTCCATAGTGTTAAGATTTCACCGCAAATGACGACTTCCTGTTTCATCGATATCAGCAGTCGTGTGAGTCACCGTTCCTTAAATTCAGCAAGATGGCATCAATCTGGATTTGTATTGTCTAAACACATTAAAAAATGACATACAAAGAATCAGCTTTGCTACAAAACCACGATAAGTAAATTGTACATTGACCTATAAAAATGACCGTGTAATCATTTAAATCAAAATTAGAATGCAGATAACTTCAAACTGAAACTGGAAGGTATTTACTAACCGATAGAGTGTACCTTGACCTATAAAAATGTTATTGTACTCATTTAAAACAAAATTAGAATTCACAGAACTGGAAACTGAAACTGTAGTGTATTGACTAACCGATAAAATGTAACAAGTCCTGTACAAGAGCTGTCGACAGCGCTTGACTAATCGAGTGCTATATTTTCCACAATCTATTGAACATGTGTTAAAACGAACTAATAAGATTTTATTTCAAGTTTGATAGCAACAGCTTGGGTTGGATGGTTTGACGGTCCTTCAAAAATAAAATAAATAAATATTTGTGTGTTTTTTTTTACCATGAAGAGGTGGGGTGGGGGTGGAGTATAAGGTGTGGACATTTATTAGATGATCTTTCAAAAAATAAGAAAATGTTTTGGTAGGGGATTCTGGGGTTGGGGCGATCGGGAAGGTTTGGGTGGAGTCCATTGTGGTATGTCAGGTAAGTGTGGTTTTGTCAAAGTATGAATAACATGTGATCAAAAATAAAAAAAAGTTATGGCAATTTAGCAAAATGTAATAATTTGACCTTGCGAGTCAATGTCATTCAAAGGTCAAGTCATATTCAACTAGCCAGGCACAGTACCCTCATGATAGTAAGAAAGTATTTGAAGTTTGAAAGTAATAGCCTTGATACTTTAAAAGTAAAGTGGATCTAAACACAAAATTTAACAAAATATTCAAAGTTAATAAGACAATAAATGGCCATAATTTCGTTAAAATTCAAAGTTAAAAAGACAATAAATGGCCATAATTTCGTTAAAATGCCAACCAGAGTTATGCAACTTGCCCTGTACAGTCCCCTTACGATAGTTAGCGAGTGTTCCAATTCTGAAAGCAATTGCTATGATACTTAAGGGGTAAATTGGACCAAAACACAAAACTTAACCAAATGTTCAATTTTCTAGGTATAAAAAGGGCCATAGTTCTGTCAAAATGCCAGTCAGAGTTACATAACTTTGCCTGCACAGTCCCCTTATGATAGTTATTTAGTGTTGCAATTATGAAAGCAATAGCTTTGCTATTTTAGGAATAAAGTGGACCTAAAAACAAAACTTAACAAATTTTTCAATTTTCTAAGTATAAAAGGAAACATAATTCTTACAAAATGCTTATTACAGTTGTCTACTCTTGTTATAGATTGGAGTCATGCTGGTTAAGAAGTATGCAAAATTATGAAAGCAATATGTCAAGGGACATAGAAAATATTTGAGGTGGTACGCAAAAATGTACATAGATTTATCAATAATATGCAAATTCTAAGTGAAAAAGGGCCAGAATTCTTACAAAATGATTGATACAGTTGTCTGCTCTTGTTTATGGATTGGGGTAATGTTGGTAAAGAAGTTTGCAAAATATAAAAGCAATATGTCAAGGGACATAGAAAATATTTGAGGTGGTACGCAAACTTTATCATTCCAACGCTCACGCTCATGCTCACGCTCACACCGACGCAGGGGTGAGTAGAATAGCTCCACAATATATATTTCATATATAATAGTCGGGCTAAAAATGGTCGTGTTATTATTTAAAACAAATGCGAATGCAAAATAACCGGAAACTGAAACTGGAAGGTATTTAATTACCAGTGTTTTTGTCTTCGGTGGCTTCAACAAGAACTAAACATATTTAAGAACCCGAACCCAACCTAACCTTTTTATGATAACAAAAAAGGAATGACTACTTGGTAACGTTCTTTAGTTAACTTCATATGCGGCACAATATTATGAGATTCATTTTACGGAAGGAACGACCACGATGACATCTTTCAAGGCAGTGTCTTACACCGTCGTTTGCGTGTGGGCGATTCAGGTGACATGTTCTAATGTGGAGAACGCTGAAAACCCCGTGGGTGACCTTAGGGCGTGCATGCATGGTACCTATGGGCCGCGGTACAGGTTCGAGGTGCTTCCAAGTGGTGGATGGGACAACCTGCGCAACAAGGAGACCGGAATGATCGTAAAATTGAACTTTTTAAATGCCGAACCACAGAAGACGGGCGGTTTTTGCTGCCAGATGGTGTTTTTACGGTGCCTCTGAAGACAAGCCACATTGAAACCAACTCTGAAATGTTTTTGAATTGGAAAGACTTTAAAAGGTATGCTAGTTTTTGTTTGTAACTGTATTGTCTATTCATCGTTTATCGCACACCGGAAGTAATGAAATGATATACAGGATATGTCTTGATTTGATTGTCAGACTGTATTATTAGTTCATAACCGAACATATAAAACATATATGATCGAGTTATACAAGCGGCCGTTTTCCTTGCAGAACATGAATATGATTGGACCAGATTGTACTGGTTCCGAACATAGTTCAGCATACCATACATTTCAGCATTATGTTCCATATGTATCAAATAACATTATCAAGTTACGTTCGTGCAAAATAAAACCATCAACGAGCATAAAGCATGCATATTCTCTTAAGATTTTATTTTTGGATTTGAACTTATTACATTGAAAGTGTCATTTGAACTCGCTATTTATAGACCTGGACCCAAAAAAGTTTAATATTTGTGACAGTTTTATATAATTTTGTCATTACGCTATATTGAATCTCCTTAAAATTATGTTTCTTTAAAAAATGTTTTTTCACTAGCTATTGAATTAAAAAAGTTCGATCGGATTAGTTGCATTTTGAACAAAAACGATGCATCAAGATCGGAACTGAACTATTCGGCACCAAACCTCTTTTAAATAATAATTAGCTTCATAAAATTTTCATTAAAGCCTTCGTCTGTGCAAAATAGTTGCGTCCAATTCATTATGGCGAATGTTGAACAGTTTCAAAACATATCGACATGCGTATCTATTTTAAAGCCCGTTGTCCTATTCCATCAACATAAACGCTGGTCTGACTACAAAGAACTTTGACATCAGCGGTTCATTCTCCGCAGTACGGAAACGTATTTTGTAATACCACGATAATGTGGTCATTGCGGATTAGTTAATATCGACTTACTGTGAAATAACATGGTGTGTCGTCATAGTTTTGTAGGTTTTTCCCACTTAATTTTACGCGCAATAACGACATTAAGTCTCGACGTAAATGTTTTCGGCTTTGCATCAAGCAACTCTTAGTTTAATTTAACTAACGTAATATTCTAACAACCCCTACGTGTCCATTTGCATAGACATTAGGCCTATTGTTCGGATCATTGTGTTGGATGTACTCCTCAACATCATCATTTGCAGCAAACACAGATTATGTAAAATGCAACCTGCGTATATAAGCGTGCATATAACTTCAGCAAAACGACAAGTTCACGTCAATGAGGTGGGAGTGGAAGAGATAGTTTGGGGAGAAAGAGTTGAAAATAGGGGAGTTGAGAAGAGGGCAATTGTATGGTAGAGGGGGGGGGGAATATGGGGTTGTTAGTATTTAAAGAAGAAAAAGTTCAGAACCGAACCGTACTTCTTGTCGGTACAATGACTATTTCGTAATTACATCCGGTTTTATATTTTGAGTTCTACTTATTTTGGCTTTCTATCTATTATGTTACTTTAAAGTTAATCTGTTCCGCTTCAAAACGTGCTTCCGCGAAAAGAAAGGATAGTAGGAATACAATTTCAGTTTCAGATTTAGTTTTCCGTCTTTTTCAGAACATCTATAAATAATACCAGTTTACTTAAAGGTGCCTTTTCACGTTTTGGTAAATTGACAAAATAACAAAAAAATATCAGATTGCAAATGTTCGTTGTAGTTATGATATGTGTGAGGTAACAGTAATACTGACATCAATCATGCTTTATAATATCCATTTATGCATCTGTTGACGATTTAAAAACCTGAAAATAATTGGGGTTGCAACTCGAAACGATTTAATAATTTGGAAAGTTATTTTGTTGCCGTTATATTTTGTGATACTACGAGGATTGTATATATAAAGCATAACGTAACATCACTCATTGCATTAGCACGGATGGCCGAGTGGTCTAAGCGATATACTTTTACTCCAGGGCTCCAGGGGTCAGTGGTTCGAGCCCAGTTGAGGGTTACTTTTTTCTTTCTTTAATATTATTCTTGTGTTTTTTTTACTGAACCTTTTTAGATCCAATGTTTACATTTTTTAATATAAAGCATTTAATGACAACTTTAATGTATGCCAAAATCTGTGAAAAGGCCCTTTAAACTTTTACCGAACGCATTGGAAGACATCTACGCTACTTAGAATGTTGAAGTCAAAGAAACTTTAATTTATTTTCGGAAAACAAATTTCTTATATGTATGAAGTCTGTTTATATATTCTTACCTTCATGTATTCTGTTTTTCGATGTAGGGTAGGACAACACAGATTTTATCCGTCCGCTTATTTACTTGTGTACACAAATACTTGCCCAGTGATGAGGTTACAAGTGCCATGATATTTATTTAAATAAAAGTTATCATAAAGCACAAAACAATCATGCGGCTTTTACATTTAAATTCACAATCTTACTAATTGATTTCTGGTATGTGTTTTCAAAACAACACTGACAGACCATTTAATCACTCTAAAACTCAATTTTGGTTGTAATAATCTAGGGTGGATTTTAATTGTAAATATGCAAGGCATATGCATGATTCTATACCCATAATTAATCGTTCATTCCACTGACACTAACCCATTCTTATATCCACTTCATTCCTTAATTGATGTGTGTTTTTTCTTATTAAGATATACAGATTGCGATCAATTACTTCAGATTCGCAATGTATTCGGTATTAAGAACAAGTAAAGAGAGTAAGATCAGACAAAACGGTATTGATCGGACTTTTGACTTATTGTTTTTAGTACGCTGTGTACTAAACGGTGAAACGTGACCCCGCGAAACGAAATTCTAAGCGAACAGAGAACACAAAAAAAGTGGCAATCGTTTTCCTTATAATTTTAAAGTGAATAGAAACTGATCTTTGTTTCTACCTATATTATTTTTAAATGCGTATACTACAATTCGTCGAAACAATGTCATACGTAGCGGGGAAAACTTCAACCTCATTAACATTGAGTTGCAGCATATTTGAAAATGTTAAAGTAAAAAAAACACAAGCTAAATAAATTGGTTTGTGTCGGCCCCGTGGTGATCTTATCTTATTGTTAGTATACTCAGCAGTTTGTGACAAATTCAAATAGTGAGATCTCAAAGGAATTCCTCCTACTGAGTGGTCAAATGACTTCTTTGTAAGCAAGATTTATTAAGAACAAGATATATACTAAATTGTAACTAAGCTGAAACGTTTATATGCGCATACCGATTTTGAAACAAAAGAGACACAGCGATCCTGTCACGGAATTCTGCCCATGTGGTAAAAGAACTAAAGATCAAAGGTAACCGTCATTCCTACATACCATTATTAATTTGAGAACCCCGCCGCTCATTACGATTCCCTTCAATTTAATGGATTTCATTCAAATAGTACACTACGGCGCTTTCAAAAGGATATATAACAGGTATAATAATACATAGAGACATAGAAATATATTTAACTAAACTTTGGAACGTAAATATATAAATGCGCATTGATTAAAAAGAACTGTTTGACCCATTTATTCTATCATGTGTATTCACACATCGGAATGAAATGTATCAGTAAAATGTGAACTAACTTAATTTTCAATAAGCCAAAATGTATTTGAACTGCTTATGTCAAGTGGAACGTAAGTTCAACGGTAGACCACGCAACATTCAACTTACGATACAACTATAATATTCGACATATTATTAAAAAAAACAAAAACAATCACGAACTATATGTGTCGTGAAGTAAATACTATTGGTGGCGGACTGACGATAGGCCCCGATACGACACCATTTTTTATTGACATTTAACAGAATGTCGGGTGCTAGCAATAATCGGACACATAAAACGCTATTTATAAGCGAACACGGTTTTATATATTTTATTGTTGAATGAAATTTGCTTTAGGTGAAGAAAATCAATAGGTGCAATGTCGTTTCTGGTTTTGTTTTATATGGATGAGTATCATAATGTTGTTTTTTTTCCACAAATTCAGATAAGTATAGTTGTCAAAGCTCTGTTTAGATTCAAGTCTCCGAAAATGTTGATAAGCATTCTGTTTCACTAAAATTCTATGACCACTGTACATTTTCCGTCCTTCGAATTAAATTTCAACATCCGTTTTTCCGAAAAGGACACATGAATTAGCTATTGCTCAATTTTGACTTTCGCCTATCATAACGTGTATGTAAATCAATATCTTATATCGTTTTCTGTTCATGTTTACGTGCTTTAAATACTACTCAATTAACACGTTCAATAAGTGCATAAATTATTAGGATGGTTATTTCACTATCTACAATATATTATCGATGCAAATGAGGCGGTAAAGAATATTACACTTGCTATCACATCTTCTTTCATTTAAATTTATATTTCATCGGATGTTTGAAAATAAAACACATTTGCGTTTTCAAAACAAGACAAATGTTAACGATTAAAATTTGATTTACTATTTGTGGAATTGTACCTGATTAATGTTTCAGAAAAACAGAAACACATATTCAAATTATTGGTTAAGAAATGCATTCGAAAAACACATTATAAAATACCCCGTGAAGTTTACATTTTACATCATTTACATCATTTGATTCCTTTTTTTAAGTCGACCCGTTTCTATTTTCGTTTGTAATCGGTGAATTTTTCATTTTTACCGGGTATGGGACTTCTCAAGCTGGGTAAGTAGAAATCCGACTTGCTTATACTAGATCAGTGCACGTACAAACAACGACAAAACGTCGATGAAAAAAAGATCAGTAACAGGTCGTTGTTTAAAACTTGAAGATGGGCGAACGTTTCAACTTTATGGCGCTTTGTCTTATAAACTTAACCACTTACACATTATATGCGGCATTAAAGTTATCCTCATTTGTTTCCCAAATAATTGTTGATGGATAATACAATTATTAAATTTTCTTAAATATTGACAAAATACGTTGAAAGTTAGAAATAGCATACATGCACAAGTAACAAAATATACAATGTTTAAATAGTGGTTGGGCTAATAAATAAGCATAAGTAAAAAACGAAAAAACGTGTTTAAAAAATATAATCAAATGGTAGATAATCGTTCCATTTTTATCTCTCTCTCTTTCAGAAGATTTATTAAATTGTATTTCGTTTATGTTTGATCAATATGTTTTTTTAAATGCTGTACACTAGGACATGAATTTTGAGTCTTTCTTAAAATATTTATTCATAAATATTTAACATGACAACGATTATCAATTAAAAGAAATGATATGTGACATTCTTAAAGCAACTTTTGTTCCTAAAGCACCGAAGAGTTGAAGCCACCGTGAACGAATTTTGTACACGACATTTTAATTATTATTATTATAATGTTATGTGGTAAGTTCTATGTCATAAACGCTTGATAGGGCTGAGCAGAATAGAAACGATGTAGATCATTTATTGCTTCGACACTACAATAACACAAAATATATAGTATATAGTATAACAAAGAACATTCGTTTACAGCTAAGCTACAGTTCAACAAATGTGAGTTAATTCTTATCAGGTCTTATATTATCTGGTAGACTTAGACTGTTATATTTGATCTATCCTTTAAACAGCAGAATAGTCATATTACTGTATAAAACAGCTTTTGATATTAGGGGTTGAAGACCATTGGTCCAGCGTCAAAGAAAGGTATTGTATCCGCGCATTTAACAATGGGATGTTATCTGGTTACATTTGCGGCGTGTGTGCGGCGTTAAAGACGATTTCCGCTTTATTTTCTCCAAAATTTCACATCAGAAAATGACGAAAGTTTCTAAAATTGTTTGTAAGCATAATAAACCGGCAAAGTTTGATAACCTTACATATCGCTTAAAACAAATCTGAATTATCAACCTTGAAATAAACTAGAACTCCGCGTGTTGGATGTGTCGCCTGATGGTAGCATACCTGTTTACCATTATATCGGGGATGGTACATTGATTCTTTATGTTGTTACAATCAAACTTTTACCCTTTCTTGTCCTATTTTGTAACATATTGAATAAGCACAACTTTTTTTTAATGAATGACCAAAATAATTGTGTATGAATATTGTAAATCTAATAGCAAACAGACGAAAACACACAGACAGACCAAACACAAAATGCCCTCCTTTGTGCTATAATTTGTGAATTATCTTCATTTCTAAACATCTATCTACACAGATTTGTGGTGGCTGTAGTACGTTTCTAGTTCACCAACATCTTTATAACTGTCAAAGTTCACAAATATCAAATCCTTTATTATTATTATTATTATAATTATTAATGTTTCAAGTAAAGCTCAAGACATAGTAGTTATGAACCTGTTTGGGGTTGAGGTCGCAGATTTCGAAATCTTAACGCGAACCCTAAGTTCAAGGTCAAGGTCACAAGGGTCAAAACTTGTATGCGCATTGAAAAGTCTTGTCCAGATACACATGCGTACCAAATATGAAAGCAATATATGAAGGGACACAGGCGTTATGAGCTTTTTTGAATCGCGGTCGCAGATTTAAAAACCAGAACGCGAACTTCAAGTTCAAGAATTTCATACGCATGGAAATGTGTTATCCAGATACACATGCTTACCAAATATGAAAGCATTATCTGAAGGGACACAGTAGGCATGAGCCTTTTTCGAATCGCGGTCACATATTTCGAAACCTGAACGCTGACCACAAGTTCAAGGTCAAGGTCACATGGGTAACAAATTGTATGCGCATGGAAAGGTGTTGTCCAGATACACATGCATGCCAAATATGAAAGCAAAATCTGACGGGACACAAAAGTAATGAGCCTTTTTCGAAAAGTGTGACTACCGTGCTAGTTTTGGTAACGTCGCTGGGGAATAGGTGAGAATAAGAAGGATTGCAAGCACCACCGAAGAGAACTTGATATTAAGATAAGGGAGCGAGGATAAGCTGTCTTGAAATAGACAGAAACGGCAAAAAGTACAAAGATTCGATAGTATGTAGAGCGAAGATCTATTTAAACAAGAGCTGTCACCATAGGATGACGTATGCCCCCTATTAACGCTTGATAGAAGTTATGAGCTTTTTTCGAAACCTAAACGCAGATTTCGAAACCTAAACGCGGACCCTAAGTTCAAGGTCAAGGTCGCAGGGGTCAAAATTTGTATGGAAAGGCCTTGTCCATATACACATGCATACCAAATATAAAATTGCTATCTGAAGCGACATAGAAGTTATGAGCATTTTTTGAAACCTAAACGCAAAGTGTGACGGACAGACGGACGGACGGACAGTCCGATCACTATATGCCCTCCTTCGGGGGCATGAACAAGCTAGACAGACTATAACCAATAGAAACAGAATTACATTAATTATCAAGTACTAGCAACGGCTATATTTAATAATCAACATTTTTACCAATAAGGTTGTTACCTGTTTAAAACATTTAGACACTTGCTGTCTCTGGCGAACGAAATTCCACATAAACCTTTCATGAGCATAGCTTTTGTACTTTTTAGTGATATCAGTAATTAGAATACTTTTACTTTTGCAGCAAACCATTACATTACGGGGGGATGAACATTTACGTTTTAACCGCAGAATTTGTTTTATTTAGATGTTATGTTTAATCACTTTTTAGGACAACATATGATACTGTGCACCCGTTAATCGCTCAGTCTAAATATTAACTGAACAATCGTTGTTTGTATGGTGCGTTCCCTTTGTACGCATTCAAGCTATTAGACTCTTCCCTTTATGACTTAAACTACATAACAGAACGCAATAGATTTTAGGTTTGTTAAGGTCATTCATATACAATTTCGGATTTCCCACAGACTTGTGGAAATTAAGCGAAACATTTTGCAGGTATGACACATAACTCAGGCATGTTTACTATCAAATACCTATTTAACACTTGCCAATTGAAAATATGTATTAACTGTGGTCATTGCGTTGCTTTTATATAACAAACACAATGTATAAATAACACGTAGCGGTAAAGTGTTGTATTTTCTTGAGTACATGTTATGTCGATATTAAGTTGATGATTAAACTATACTGATTGTTGACCATCGTTTTTTGGACAATATTACATTACATAATGAAATATAAATATTTGTGTTGTGAAACTCCAGAAAAATTATCGCGAGAGATATTCGTGTTACCATCAGCTGAATGTTAAGTTTATGCAATTTAACAAATTGACTTAAATAACAATGCATATGACTAACACTTATCATAAAAATTGTCAACTCTTGGGTCACCGACTTTGAAAGGTAGTTAAGCGGAGAGGTTTGTTTTGGGATGAAGGCCAATCACAAATGATATAGGTCATTTTTATTAATTACAATAATTTTATAATGTATAAAATAAATATTAAACTATACGTTGTTGTGTTGTTTTATTGTTAGACTAGTTTCTTTATATTTAATAAATTAAATCACGATTTTTCTATAGGTTTTTAACTGTATTAAGTTGTTTATTCGAATAAGTCGTTAAGGTCGTTTTTCTCTAGGTTAAAACAGTTCAGTGTATCTAATCTATACAGTTGTAGACTTAGCCATTCTTGTTGTGAATTAATCAGCATCCCCTTCAATGGCTGCAATGTCCGACGACACACATCTTTTACTACTTGCTGGTACCGTCTACCATGTGCGTTTCTGACAAAGACTGGGACGCAATTTGACTCCGAAAAACCTGAGGAGTTATTACCTGCACAATACCTCGTCATCTTTTTAATTGTGTACAGTGATGTGTACTAGAACAACACAATACCCGTAGTTTACATGAGACATATTGAAATAACTAAAACTCACATCCAATATTGCATAACTAGGTCTATAGTCTTTTAGTCACAGACTGATATGAGTATGTTATATTGGTAACATTTGCGTACGTTAAATTAAACATCGTAAAATACCGACCTAAGCAGCACAATCATCATAATCGCATATGCCCGGTGCTGGGTTATGCAAGAATGTGTATATGATGATACAATATATGCAAATAAGTGCAGAATAGTCAACTCCAGCTTTATCATAGGAAGAAGTAATCAGTTCACATTATTCAATTATCATAGACGTTAAAAATCTTTTGCTTAACAGCGTACTCATTTCGGATGTGTTACTCAAGCACATAAATACACTTAGCTTTGGTAGACCACAGGAAAAACGAATTTGCTTACGGTTGCGCTCTAAATTATTGGCGCAACTATTAGACATCAACATTTAAACCAAATTGCCAAAACAATCCAGATATCTTACAAGTTGGCCGCGTCATTTATGTGTTTGGCCCCAATTTGCCATAGAATGATGGGCGAACCACATTTGTTTTACCTGTAGCAAACAGCTCTTTTTATGAATGAGTTTCTGTTCAACGTCAGCGACATTCAATGAGTAATACTGCACTCTGTCGGTAAGATCATTACTGATAATGTGTTTTCTTTTGTGTTTGTTTAACTCGTCCGTCTTTGCGACCAATAATTGCCCATTAAGCAGTAATCAGCATGCACTAAAAGGCATAAAAGGAATGCACTTGGTAATTGTTCGTGGTTTAAATTTTTGTTAAAGTAGTGCCAGCAGTTAGTTATCAAAAAGATATTATTTATAAACAATCATGCACTCATACACTCATTGTACTTTTTTTTCGTAAAAGTAAACTATACAATATCCACCATTTAAGAATATTCGAGTCCTGAGTACCCATTTAGATTAAACGATTATATATGTTATGTTCATAGATCTTAACAATTCAGTTTGCTGGTTATGGAATTGAATATTGTTAATTTCCCAACATGCGTTTGAACATAAAGAAGCACGCGTCCGAATCGTGTCAAAAATTATTCATATTTGTCACATGAAACTAGTTTACCGACTATTTCTCTTTTTTTTCAGTCAATCATTATCAATTTATGTTATTTTCGAATATTTACAATGGTTTATTGTTTTTATGGATTTGAGACAAAAGTTTGAAAATTGTCATTTCGACAATCTGTAAACGAGTCCCTCCTTTAGAAACAGTGTTTTGCTTTATTAGTGTGCATCCAAAAGAGCCGCTTTAACGTTTGTCTAAAGCAGGTAGAGCAGGTAAATGAATGGAGTTATTTTACGATATTACGCTTTACTAAAGTCATGATATAACTTCACACTTGCGCGTAGTAATTTAATGTATGAGTGTCTGGATTTTAGGCTGAATATGCATTTCAATCAATGGCGTTTGTTTAGTCTAAATGTTTTAATGAAAAACTACTTTATACGATACATGCCACAAATAACATGTAACAACACGGAAATCCACAACAGGAGAGCACAGCTGTATTGACGAACGAAACTGTTAGGACCTCGTCATATTATTTACTTAACCAAGAGCCCGCAAATACAGCTGAATTTCGTGGATGCTGTTGTTTTTGTTGCTCCCAAACAATACCCCACCGCTGTAAGTATATCACTTCGACAAGCAAAAAAAGTCGCTTTAAATGTGCATGTTAAAAACTTCCTTTAAATACTATTGTATTGTCTCGTGTATATATATATATATATATATATATATATATATATATATATATATATATATATATATATATATATATATATATATATATTTGTTATTTCCATTTACAACGGAACGTAAGTAAAGGGACGGAAACCGGTATCCTTAATAAACACGGAAAGACAGGTTAAAACCCTTCTAATAGTCAATCCGACCTCTTTCAATGCGCAAACGGGCCAAGGGACGTAATCCAACCATACTATTTCATATCATTAACAATTTGATCTTGAGAATGATTCTCCATATGCATTCGTTTATGGTATAATAAACATAAACAAAAGTCAAACTAAAAATCTGTAAATCTGGTTGATTTTCTACACAAGAATCTGAATTCTTTACGATATAACCAAAATAATCCAAAAGCTAAATTAGTGAGCGACGTCTTTCGGATTATTCAATCTGGAAAACACGAATGAGCACTTTTTAAAAACAATCATTACGACACTCTGAATATGTTGCCGATACTAATTACAGTTGTCCCCTCCTTTTCCCCAAAGAATTCCATATAATATTCACAGCGGATATCATTTCATTTGTAACATGTAGTTCTGGGTGATATTGAGCGCAGCAGAGAAAATAAAACAATAAGACGGCTACATCTATTTCGTTCAAAATATATATCCCAACTCTGCTTCAAATAGATAATGCACAATACGAAATACTGTAATCATTAAACTAAGTAAACTGAAAATATAAATACTCAAAGTTGATACAATCGGACTATGACGAGATTACTATTTATTAAATGAGTATTGACTTATTCGCAAGTAAAATAACGCTTTTTTGTCTGGCCCTTATCTATGAAATATCTTGCTTCCGTATCTAAAGTTTGTATACATGTTAAGTTGATATTTTTGGCGAAGCTTTTTAATCCAGGCTTTGACCTTACTCGACCTTTGTAAGTGTCCAATTAAATCTTGTGAACATTTTCCGAAGGTAAGGCCATGTGAACAAACTGACTGTTCGTATAAGTGGGAAATACCAAAACTGCGCGAAATAGAAGACGTGCAATCGGCAAAATTTTGTCCCATTCACGAAAACATATACTTTAATTGCCTGTCTGTTTTTTAAGTATAGCTTAAACAAAATTGTTATTCTGCATGGGCTAATTTAAACAATATAGGGTTTTAGTACTGCGTTTTGGACGTACACTGAGTGTTCATCCGGATAATCTGTTTATTGCTAATACAAATGGTAAGTGGATACCAAAGTTTCACACTCAACGCTCGAAATCAATACAGTTTGTGTGTGTGTGTCCCTTTATATTTGGCACATTATCAGCACAAGACCATTTAATCTTAAATGCTGTGTTCTCATATCCACTAACGAGGCTGTAATAAACGAGACGATTTGATGTGGCCAAAACCGAGAAGCCATGAGATCTTAACACTTAATTGAACAATCGTAGTATCAGACTTTATGCCACTATTAACCCTTGCAGGAAAATTATAATTTACTATAAAACTTTCAAAAACTACCATGGCGGTAGTCTTCGCCGTTAGTTTATGAGTCGGAAAGGCATGTGCAAATAGGATGGAATGGTCCGTCAACACGAGTACATTTTCATATCCACCCTTTGAACGTTCGAGTAAAAGATAATCGATGCAGATGCGATGCCATGCGCCAGTCTGTAGACGATACGGCATATGCATTTAACATCCTAGTAAGTACATCTAGATGCTGGCTAGGTGACTCTACTCCTGGGTTGCGTATTGTGTCCGAAAGTGGGACTGTTTTATTTGTCGCAGCATGACTTGTTTTGGAATACAGCGATTTAAACCATCGGCATCTGAATGAGACGACCCCTTCCTGTAAATGATGGTAAAGTCATAGTTTTACAGTGCAGCAGCCCACCGATGACTCATGGCATCTAACTTGGCTGAGCTATTGACGTAGGTAAGTGGATTGTTATGTTTAACATTGTCGAATTTCCCAACATACAAATAATCATGACACGTGTCAGTGATTGACTATTGGAAGGCAAGAAATTCGAGCTTGTGAACAGGATAAGATCGTTCACTCTGCCTCAGACTACGGCTTGCGAATGCTTTAGGCCGTTCCTTTCCATCTTGGCGTTGATATAAAACAGAATCGAGTCCAACGAAAGACGCCTACGAAGCTTCGTCCATTATAGTTTCGGCTGTTCCATGGATAAGTGTACTCTCATTTTATATTGAACGTGTACAGTCTCTAACATCGGAAAAAAGCAAGTGAATATTTGCATGTAGTTGAAATATATTCGTCGTAAGTAATAAAAGAATCAACACTGACGACAACTAAAGTGTTTAGAGTGAACAGTGTATGATTTTACAAATTCACCAGTAACAACAATAGTGAATGCGAACTTGCAAAATGTATACTTTGTATTGAATCACAACACACCGCGTGTTTTTTCCTGTGCGTTCATATTTTGGATTTATGTTGTGTGTGTTTTTGTATTGATTGCACTTACATTTATCAGATCGATCTGACACACTGCATTTGTTTACATAGTATTTTGGTGCGTGACATTCATAAATAAAAACATTTGATTTTTTGATAAAAGGGTCCTTTTAACAGATTTTGGCATGTATTTAAGTTTGTTATTAAATGCTTAATATTGATAAATGTACATATTGGATCTAAAAAGCTCCAGTAAAAAAATAATACAATTTAAGAAAGAAAACAAGTAACCTCAACTGGGCTCGAACCACTGACCCCTGGAGTTAAAGTGGTCGCTTAGACCACTCGGCCCTCCGTGCTCATACGATTAGTGATTTGTTTTATACTAAGTATAACCAATCATCGAAGTATTACAAAACATAACGATAGCAACAGAACTCTCCAAATGATTAAATCTTTTCGCGTTACAACGCTTTATAATTTTCAGGTTTTTAAATCGTCAAACGATGCATATAATGGATATTTTAGAGCATGGTAAATATTCAGTATTACTGTATCGTAACAACTATCATAATAACAACGACAATTTTCGAATCTGAAGCATTTATTTTTGTCAATTTACCAAAACGTGAACAGGTCCATTTAATGTTTCACCGTTTGTTTTAGCGCGTGCTTACAATGCGGAATCAGTAATGCAAAGTAATCTTGGTTGTTATTCTTGTTTGTTAATATGCAAGTTTGTGTGTACCGTGCTAAAATAACTAACAGTTTGTGTAATCTGGACTATTGTTTGGGAAATCATATTAAATCAAAAACTGGTTTAAAACATAAGTCTAAAATATATTTGCCGTTTAGCTGGTGATTTATATTTTTAAATGTTCTCATAGTCAAAATACTTTGTGTACGTTTAGGTGCCAAGTGGAAAAATAATCCGCGTGGTTTATCAGAGCAGAGAGAACTTAGTAAATGGCGATATAGCAACTGAAGCAGACGGACAAGATGACGTCATTCAATGCGTTGATGGAATGTTCACAAAATACAATCAGTACGGGTAAATTGCGTGACTTTGTTCGTATATCATGTGATCAATTACAATAAACTCGTTATCTTCGCTCAATTAGTTGACACTTTTAGGATCAGACGATATAGAATTTTTAAGAGGTCACTTTCAATTGATTTTTCCTAAAACAAACGCAGGTATCCGTTTCTGATTTGTCTATTACCGGCAATACAACAGGGTTACTGTTGCGCATAACCTTCAACATACTTCGTTTTTCAGTTGCAGGAAATATACTTAATATAGCCCTGCGTCCAATACAATCGAAGGTGTGCCAACATGGGCCAATGACACACCCAAAAACGGGCAATAGCCTATAACTATTTCTCTGTAATTCATTTACAATTGTTCTTTTTCAGTTAATCGCCCGAGTGGTCATTGCAAATTTGGTGGCCACTGCAACCGGGATTTCGAATGCGAATGCCCAGCTCAAACTGGATATTGGAAGAAATTGCGAGCAACATTCGTCTCGTTCTGGAACTTAAATATTTAACTGAAATGTTCACTGATGACTCAAATACATGTTGAATAGGTAAAGATAAGTTTAAACAGCTTTAATTGTAAAAGCATATATATGTGATCGATATGCAATTATATTTTATACTACTGTTTACATTATACAATTTTTCCCGGTAAGAATACTAATAGTATACTAATTATTTGTTTTGTTCGTAGTTATAAATAATATTTTGTTAATTCCCTGTGCTGGATGAAGAGTGTATCGAAATATGTATTGTCTCTCTTTTTTCGAAGATTATATTTCGAGTTATAACACAGAAATGAATTATTTACCTTAAGATAATGTTGTTGCTTTTATCAAGCACTGTGCCTGCAAACATGTGAGAACGGTGGCATCTGTGTGGCATCTAATACATGCCAATGTTCCGATGGATTTCAAGGGCGAAATTGCGAACAGGATATGGATTGTCTATACCAAACAAATATCGTCTATTTATTGTCAATAACAAAAATAGCTATCAAACCGTTTTAGAATAAAATCCATTCCAAATAATAACGACCTTAAATGTGTATGACCGCCAATTACCACTTAATATATGTCATAGAGAGCGTTTTATATATCCATTAAGTAAGAAAAAAACAATTCCAGTGTGAAAGACAACAAAGAGTGTATACAATGTAATAACAGATTGAAAAAGCATAGAGAAGCAATAAAGGTGCATATACTCAATAGGTGCAAATAGTAATAGTATATAGCACATAGGTCCTATATTTTATTTGAGTAACGGTTCGCTTTAAATAGTATTTGTAAAATAAAAGCTTCAAACTACAACAATAATCACATTTGAATTCTAAGTTTGTGAGACAAGAGTATTAAACAATTCCCATTCTCTGTCAAAGGAATCTAACTTATCTTTATATATATATATATATATATATATATATATATATATATATATATATATATATATATATAACCCTCTCTATAAATAGAATGTAAACAGTGGTACATCTGATGGTTACATGATTTAAAGGTAAATAGTGGTAAAATCCTGTTCTGTGAATAGAATGTAAACTGTGGTACATCTCTGAAGGTTACATGAGTTTAAGGCCAATAGTGGTGAAATTCTGTTCTATGAATAGAATGTAAACAAAGTAGTATTTGACAGTTTTATAAGTCACTGCGCTTGAATTACGCTAACAAAACCTATTCAATTTGAGCGGTGTTAGATTAAGAGATTAAAATTGTGTTCGGTTTTGTTAAGGAAAGTAAAACACATATTGAGTTTCTTCTCTTTTGGGTATATATGTATATATCTTATGTTATTTTGCTCTTTGCTTTAAAATATACTTCAATACTTTTAGAGAGAAAAAAAAAGAAATAATAAGTAGCAGTGAATAAATGCATAGATAAGACCAATAGCATAGCTAGATACACATAGCATACTTAATGGATTGTTTTTCATAAAATAAATAATGTTATACATGGTAGTTTTTTTTGTGAGATGACATAAGTAGTGGTTTTAAATCATATTATATATCACATTATATATTATTTATTATATATATTTTTTATACAAAAAGCATAATCAACTTATATGATACATGATGTAAGAGTAAAAAACAAAACAAAACAAAATGCGGCTCAACAGATCCGCAGCGGTATGTTAAATCAATGCAGTGATCGCTCTTAGGCGAGGAAATATGCGTTAATTACGCTTGGCCTGTGTATATTCTAATCACTGTGCCAATATTTTCATACAAGTCAAATTTAGTTCGCTCTTGCCGTTTGGTTAGTGCGAGCACAGAGCCGTTCAACAAACACGTAGACTCTATGTCCTTGTGGAGCGGTAGTCGGCTCATCAGTCCTGCATTTAGGGTTGTGACATCCTTCGCCAGGCGGTGGCAAGCATTCCTTACCTCTTTTTGCTTCATCAACACTGTGCCTTTATCGGCGTTATTTCTTTACTTAAAAAGAACACATCTTGTCTGCCCTTTTAGTAGGGATTCGGTGCATTGCAACAATATGTTATTTCTTGATTTGGATATTTTGTTGTTGAAATAAAGTTGTTAGTTTTGCGGGGAGAGCTTTAATGTTTTTGTTTTCGTTCTCTTTAACATCCACAATCTTAAAGAATCTCGTTTTTATAACTGATTGATGGACAGACGGATAGCCACGTGACTTCTATAGTAGTATAAATTAATGTATAGTAGGATGCATTTATGGATAGTTAGGTAAATTTATCTATGGTTTGAATGTATGCTGCATGTATTGATGGATGCTAGGTTTGCTTCATGCATGGATTGATAGGAGGGTGACCGGATATGAACGGATTGTAATATAGATGCTAAGGTGGCTTCATAGATGGACATACCTAAGGGTTACTGAATGGCTTGCATCATGGATGAAATGATGCCTTTATTAATTGATTGATTGTTGGACAGATGCATAATATGTTGGCTGCAACAATATATGGCTATTCGGGTTTCTGTATGAAAGCATGATGACTGAATGGATTAATTTTCCCCAACCGGTTTCACCGGAGGGGACTTATGGCTTGCGCTCTGTGTGTCTGCCAGTCTGTCTGCCAGTCTGTCTGTCAGTCCGTCAGTCCGTCAGTCCGTCAGTCTGTCACACTGTTCTGGTTCCTGCGATAACTTTAAAAGTTCTTCATATTTTTTTCATGAAACTTGCAACATGGATAGATGGCAATATGGACATAATGCACGTCATTTCATTTTGTTCATACGTCAAAAATTCTGGTTGCTATGGCAACACATATAAAAAACTTCTTACAATGATGGAGCCGGTCGGGGACATATATTTCTTAGCAATAGTCTTGTTAATTCTTGTATGTACATGTATGCATAGATGGATCATTTGATGGATGTGTGGATGTCGTTTGATTTCGTGAACGGATGTAAGGACATGGAACCGCAAGGGTGTATTATTTCAAGGATAGACAGTTGTAAATTTGAGTATGCCACAAATAAGCAGATGCTATTGTACATTTTTTTTCATTGTTAAGGTGGCTTCATTAAATTAATTATTGTTGAGTTGGCTTAATTGATAATTAGATAACGGCTGAATTGATCGATAGAGGGTAGAACATACCGAAATTGTACGGTAGCTACCATTATGTGTGGAAGTGTGTCTTTACTCTTGGCGCAGGCTTGTTTGATATAGGGAATGATGGCTGCATGTTGATATAGTACGGCTTTGCGTGGATTGAAAGTATGATGTTTTATACTTAGATGATACAGTGGGTACTAATGGATATTAAAATTGTTGCATTTTTGGACGTAAGGAAGATTACATTAGGGAATGGTAAAGTTGCTGCATTGTTAAATTATATTTTAGTTGATTTGCTGGGTGGATCTCTGGTTGCATGGTCAGATTGTGTTGTCGCTTCATTGTATCAGGGTAGCAACATTGATTAATCGTATCATGGCTGAAGGATTGTTGGAAGTGTTGCTGCATAAAGGACATTAGACTGCAGAGATGGATTATTTAATGACTACATGAACTGATTGTACTTTTTACGAATTCCTGTATAAGACCGACCAACTACTGATGGTGTAAAGCAACATTTATTTTGTTGGCTATTGTTTAATGCTTAACTTAAGTGTTGATGTGTATAGGCCAAAGTTTGAATGTTTAGTTCACTCCGCTATGACCGTTTCGTCACGATGCGACAGTGAAACTAACATAGTGAATGTGATAGAGAAAAGAAATGATTGGGTTACCATTAATTTGCACCTGCATGCAATTAAAGCAAATGTTAACCAGTTTACTCCAAAGGATACTGTTTTATTGCTTTGGCATAAACGTGCATCAACGACTACATGAATAAATAACGTTAATATTATTGAAACTTAATTATTCAGATTGTCCAATGTTGTTCCGACCCACTTGGAAAAAATGTGTCTTTTATGAATATGTATATAATTTATACTTATGTAAAGGGTAACAGACAATAGCCAGAGAAATTCCGCAGTATATAACTTATGTGAATTTTATCTTGATAGTTATTGATAACACAACCTTAAATTGTACTACGTAAGGGCAGAACGTATAACCAAGAGATTGACTTTTCTTCAATCTTTAATCTGTAAAAACTGCAAAACAAAAATAAACAAAGTCGTAACATCTTGCGTGAAACATTACAAGAGCATATATTAAAGGTATATTAATGCACAGCTTCTTTACAAGACTTTATGACGCAATCATTCAGGATTTACAAATAGACATGCCGTAAATATTGGGAAAAGACGAAAATAGTATGAATTCGCGATAATTTGAATATTGGCATGTAATAATGAACTCTACCATATAGCACAGAACTGTAGCCCAAACTCAATGTAATAAATTAACTAGTTTAATGAAATTTCTTATGTCAATCTTGCTTCTTAAAATTGCCTCAAGAAAATGACTGGATTGATAAACAAATGCTGAGACCATGTGCTACATCGACTTTTACAAATGGGAACAATGTAACACATAAACAACATTAAAATATAACACATAGTGACTAGAATAATTCATATTGTTATAATAATGCAGTCATATTGCGGTCAAAGTCTTTCTTACAACGAAAAGACTTGGTTACGAAAAGGTACGAGGACAAAAAGTGCTCTTTAAACTGCATTAATCGAGTTTACTAGAAACGCTCTAAGTATAATCAAACTTTAGTAGCTTACAACAACTTTTCTTCTTTAAAACATTCAACTTTTGTATGAAACAAACACTACAACGGAAACGGTATAACTGCGACTCTGGCCACTTTGACTTGCGACCAACCTGACTTGTCATATCGATTTGCGAATGTTAACAAACACATGCGTGGATAAACAATGTATATTTATGTACAGTGGAACGCCTAGTACCATAACTCATTACTTACACCATGCGTCGCTATGACAGAAGGGAAAATACGACTCTACGATGAGTATTTTGTGGGAACCACGTTGTTCTGCTGCAGCGGGAACCGGAGGTGAAGAAAGTACAGATTTCCAGCGTCTATGAAAGTTAAACCTATGAACCAGGGTACCAGTGTCAAATGTAATTACCCACAAGTTCAAGAAGAAGCGGAAATGCGGAAACTATTAACGAAAGCCAATAACTATCATAATGCAATAAAACCCACACACAAAATACGCCGATCGATTGATATCTATCAACAGAATTTTATTAAATTGGTCAGAAGAACAGACAATAATTCAGTTATAATATTCAAACCTATTGAAGTATTTACATAAACCAGAGCAGTTAAAATATCACCGCCGGTAGATTAAGTATGATCCATTCATTCGAGTGCTGGATGTATTTCATAAAAACATAAATTATAAGAAAGTAGCAGGTTAGCTTAATATGACGCCTCAGGTTAATTCATAAAAAACTTTGTATTTAATCATTAATCACTAGGTTCTTCAAGATATAAGCTAGTTTTTTTTAACAGTCTACATATCCTTAATTTCACCTGTAGATTTTTGTATATACATTTTTATCAATGACATTTGTAATTATTTAATCATTAACATTTTGGAAATCTTAAAATAAGTTTTACAAATTTTCATTTATATTAAAAACATGTATTTCGCTTCTATTATAAGCCCCTATAAACACATTCGTATGTACATTATTTAATCTTTTTTTTACTATTTAATTTTTTGTCGGTGTATGATTGATATCGTTTAATAAAATATTAGCAAATTATGTACGATATCATAAATAAAAGAAACACTTCGATAAATGTAAAATTGTACATGTTTGTAGTAACATTATTTAGAAGGTCTTATCTTACTAAATCACAATATCTTGCGACTTGTTCATTTTATTTATGCGCCACTGTTGTATATACACTTTTCTCGAAAATTATACAAATACCAATACAACAAATTAAAGCTTTAAAGGCTATTAATGCACAATGTCAAACTAGGTAGGCAATACTCTTACGGTTGGGCGAAAAGGTATAAAATAAAAAAAAATGAGATGAGTATGAGGCAGATTTATTATTCAGGTATAAAATTAAAAAAATGAGATGAGTATGAGACAGTTTTAATTATTCATTATATCAAACGTACTCATTAGTATTCATTAACATGACAATTAATAAAATTGTCACAATGCTACAAAACTCCGTTCATTACTGTGGCGATCGCAGAATCAGACAACTTTTATAAATGTTATATTTTTAGTGGAATACATATATCATCACATATTATAGATCATAATATCATAACTTGTTTGTTACCTATATAATCCCTTACTATTTCAATTAGTTTTGTTTTAATTAAATACGTACTCAGATGTCTTAATTTACAACAATGTGCATACGTAATGAGATAAGATGCTTATTAAGGGGCCTTTTTACGTTTTGGTAAATTGAAACAAAAAATGAAAAAAGTTGTTTCAAATTCGCAAATTTTCGTTTCAGTTATGATATTTATGAGAAAACAGTAATTCTTAACATTTACCAAGCTCTATAATAGAAATTATATGCATCTTTTGGCGTTTTAAAAACCTGAAAATTATGAAGCGTTGCAATGCAAGACGATTGAATAATTTGGAGAGTTCTGCGGTTGTTGTTATATTTTGTGAAACTAAGAGGATCGCTTATATAAACTAAAATACTTCCTTCACTGTATGAGGACGGATGGTCGAGTGGTCTAAGTGGTTTTATTTTGCTCCAGGACTCCAGAGGTCATCAGTTGTTCGTACCCTGCTGATGGTTACTTTTTTAAATTTTAATCTTGATTCTTTACTGGAGCATTTTAGATCCAATGTTTACATTTATCATTATAAAGCATTTAATGGCAAACATCAAAACATTCCGAAATCTGTGAAAAGGCCCCTTTAAAGGATTTTTATTTCAAAGAAATAAAAATTATCATATCAACCGTTGATAAAGAAGATGACAAAGCTATGACAGAGGCATTGCTGTCGTCCATAAATGGGGTGGTGAAAATCATTTCTGTTGAGGCCAATATGTAAAAGCTTAAAAATGAATGTGAAGATCCAATTCAGATGATGTAAAAAGGTTTGTTGAATGCGATTTCTAGCCACGATGAAAATAACATATTTACCATCCTTTAAAGCGATGACAGAAAACAAAGGTATACAACGTTACGGATCCATATGAATTTAATGAATAAAACGATTGCGCTCACCAGATTCATCGTGACAAATCAACACTGCATTTAGTGTGTGTAAATGCCTGTTAAAATATTACATCAGAAGCTCAGAAGATTGTCCATTTCAAAGAGAAGACATGTGTTATTTAGACATTATTTGAACAAATACATCAATATCAACGTTTCGAATTCCTGAATTCGAGTAATGGGGAGGCTGTTTCCCTTAATAAAGCGACTCGAGAACGAGACCGGCGATGTGTCGGCTGTAATAACCAATACAGAAAGTGATTTGTGGAGAAAATGATTGATAAATAAATACACATTGTGTTATTCACCGTTCATATTTTCAGATTAGTATGATGTTAAATTGGTTTCATTTTATATGTTTTATTATAAGTTTCTTTTTTTGCTGTTGACAAAACTTAAGTCAATATTTATAACGTAGAGACCGCAATATAAAACATTTTCTGAAAGAGATTCCAAAGATAAATGTTTTAAGAGATGAAACAGGCATGTCATGTAAACTGTAAGAAAAAAACTCGACACTCATTAAAGTGCTCTGTATTTTCAAGACGTTTACCTGTACGTTTAAATTGAGTGTAACCTGCCATCAAACATGTTTTCCACACTCAGGATCAGCAGACGATTTATTGCTTAAATCCGGTGAAAGTCGATGTATCACTATTTATGTTTTCCAATGTAGTCTTCAATCTTTAAACATAACAGTGCTTTATTATTAATGCTTTTCCCACCGCACAAGTTGAAAAAGGAATATTATAACTATTATCTTTAAAGAAATATATATATATATATATATATATATATATATATATATATATATATATATATATATATATATATATGTAACAAGGTATTCAACTCAAAATGACCCGTAAACGGGGTGCATCGCTTTGATCAGCCATAACTGCATCTTTTGTGCAGCGATTTCCATGAACTTGGTCTTATTTAACGCAGAAATAAATTAATCCACGCGCGTGGTATTGATTGGTATATATATATGTAACAAGGTATTCATATATATATATATATTTACTAAATCAACTCGCATACATTTCTATCTACCATAGATTTTGACACACACTTGATGATTGGAATATGATCGGAACGAACAATCGATTGTGTTTTCCTCATCTATAAGGTATTTACTGGAGATGTCATTGTTCGCTTCTTTTTGTTGTTGATAAAGAGAGAATATTATGTGAGTGTTTTATAAAGATCAAGTTTATCATGCTCGGCTCGAAACATGGAAGCGCTCGGCTATTTATCCTATTATTTCTTCTGTCTTTCTTTTGTTCATTCATTATTATCAAATATCGCATTTCTTGACAATGTTGTTCCTCCGTAGTTGACAAACACATACTCCATTTTTTTAACCCGAGTGTTTCATTCCGCGTAGATTTTATAACAAAGTAGTCCATGAGATAACAAATGTTTTATTGAACAAACAGACCATGCATGTGCACACAAGAATGTATCTTGTCTTTGACGCATCGTCCATAGTATTTGGAGAACACGCTTGTGGGCTGGAACGTTTCAAGTCTGTATTCGATCAATACGCTTTCTGGTGTTGATGGCTTGTGACGATGTATTTGGCTTAGAGTCTTAAAGGCATGAAGAAACTTTCTGTGTTTTTTTGTATTGCATTACCAACAATAATTCTCAGAAAAACACTATTCTTAGTACTGTCTTAGTGGTTTATTCATTGCATACCACCATTTATATAAATGACTATGTGAAAAAAACTATAGGCATACTAAGAATGTTAAAATAAATTACGTGCTCGATGTTGTTCAGATTACTTTTAGCCCGATTCATGTGTGTATTCCGTTGCAGCAATGGCAAAATGGTTGCAACTCGTTTGTTTTTCTTCATCATTGGAATCAAATAAGCCTACTAGAATCGTATAGTTGCAAATTAGAATTGTTGAATATCCCGCAAATCATAATAAGCTGAAACAATAGTTGTGCCTTGGAGATTTTCGTCCAATACTCGACCAGAAACAGAAATATGCTTGTTGTTCATGTGCGAATAAAAAATGAACAACACCGGTGACCCATGATTTTTATTTTATTGTTCTATCCACAACAGATTGTTCTACCTAAATACCAAAAATTATCAAATTCTAAGTGGAGCAAAATTTGCATTAAAACTGCCGCGTACGTCCTTAACGATGTTTTCTCCAGTCTTCCACAAAATCAATATGATTTTTCTTATATTATACAATTGAATGTATCAAATTGTATTTGTGTTGTTAAGTCCTATTTTTTGTTGGTGCTGTATTGGTTCAAGCATTAGAATCGGATTTAAAAACCATAAAATAAAGATTGAAAAAATACAGTATACAATCTCAAAGTGAATTTACTCCTGTCCATGAGCATATCAATAACATAATTAAAGCGTGAACACTACTGATGTGTTTAAATCTTAAATGTCTAATTGATATACTTTATGTAAAAAAAAATCTTCATGTCACCGTTAAATAACTATAAATCGCTTCCACTGTAACAACTTGACTCCGGCTATAAAATGTTGAATGTTTTGTAACCTTTTTACATATATATATATATATATATATATATATATATATATATATATATATATATATATATATATATATATTTATTTATATATATATATATACCTTTTTACATATATATATATATATATATATATATAGTTTCAGATTGGGTAAAATGGTGGGTCAAACGTCCATTTTACCGCCGTATTGTTGGGTCTTTAGTCGATTGTCGGGTCCCAAAGTCGATTATCGGGCACTTGGACCCGACAGTTGAAGACCCACTTAATAAAAGGCTGCTTAACATCCTCATGACTATTTTTTAATTCAAATTTGCATATGTAATTTTACTCGAATTGTCGGGCCTATATCTCCCATTCGCAAACATTAGATCAAACTCCTCACGGCAGTTACTTCCCTTGGGCATCTTCTAGAATAAGGGAGGCCACTGAGCCCTTTTCGGAAAGTCGCATATCTCCCCTGAGTATTCTCCGGAATTGGAGGTTCTCAATCGCTGGCATTCGGTACCCCTCGCAGATTATCATAATACTTATCCGATGTTTGACGGAAAGGGCCGAGAATGTGCGATTGAATCGCTGGGTAGTATTGATTTCCAGTAACAATGGCGTCGAATGAGAAAGAAAACGATCGTTATCTGTCTGACATCGAAATTGACAAATTAAGTGTTGCACAATTGAAGGATTATTTACGATTTCATAATCATTATGTGTCAGGGAATAAGAATGAACTTGTCTTGAGGACAAAAGGCGTACAAAAGCTAGGATTAAATGATCGACAGCTGCACAGGAATGCGGAAGTAAATTATGAAAAAAGGAAAACAGAAAAACTTTTTACGCCACTCGGTGAAAAGCTGCCACATCCAGATGTATTAAAAACGTTGAGTAGTGACTTAATGGACTTTCCTACATTAATAGATAGTGACATCTACAATTATTTTGTGCTGAAAATGAACACACAAAAACAATTGAGATCAAAAAATTGTATTATGTTTACAGACATAAACACAGTATTTTGTACCATGACATAAGTGACAAATGGGAACATTGTTTTGTTAAATGCAAAGTATTACCATCTCTACCGAGTGCAAATGTGAAAGAAAACCCAGATCACAGTGTGTGGCTCTGTCTGTCAAAGGTCACTGGACAGGTTCATTCAGCGGAATGTAATTGCACAGCCGGGTGAGTGTACACAGTTTTTCATATAAGTTCTTGCAATATTGAAACGAGGTTATAAATAATTTATCAAGAGACATGCCTCTGTTACAATCCTAGTTGCAATAATCCAACTCCCAGCTATATTTACCCTCTGGGTTGTGAGGTGTACGAATGTACTCATAAACCCTCAGAGCATTCAAGAAGAACTAGTAGTTACGATCCCCGAATCGGCATTATACCAATCATTTTCATAGATCTATATACTGGTCACAAGCTATTCTCGGGATGGACCAGTTTCTGGGAAATTTTCATCAAAATTTAGATGCTCGAGCAAAAAAAAAAGTGCAGTTTGAAAGTATGTCTAATTATTATGTTTATATATTTTCAGGAGCGGAGAAGCATGTATCCATATTGGTGCATTTATGTATGCCCTTTCTGATCTCACTGCTAAAAAGAAGGACGGCACTCTAAGATCAACCTCAAAAAAATGCGTGTGGGACAGATTTAATAATCCCCGGAAAAGAAAGCGAACGCCTAAAAAGTCTAGCGAATTTACATTTCGGAAACATACCTTTGAGTCAAAATTAGAGCCAGTCGAAAATAACACCAGAAAAGAACTTCTTGCGATTTCTGTAAATGAGAACAGTTTCCGTTCAAAACTCGAAAATATGCAACCCAACAGCTGGATGGCTTTTGAACTTTGTAGAAGAGAAGGAAGAGGTGAAATTACCAAAGTTTATAGAAATTGGATATAACTTTAGTGATAGCGTAGATCTGAATAGTGAAACTGTGAAGGATAAAATGTCGAAAATGATGGATATGCTACAAATGGATGAACTTGAATGCCAAAGTATTGAAAAATTAACCAGAGGTCAGGGAAAGAACGTACTTTGGGAAGATGAAAGAAAATTACGTGTAACTGCATCCAATTTTGGTGAAGTAATTTTACTGAAACAAGAGACTGAAAGATTTAAAAGAAATTGAGTGCAATCTTTAAAGAATAGTAACAAATATGAATTTAAGATCACAATTGTGAATTTCTCGCAAGCTTACCCTTGCTCCTAGAATATGTTTTTATAATTTTGATGTCTCACTTTTCTCTAGAGATTAACCCTTTACCACTTAGATATGTATTTTCAAGCTTTTGTAGTTCCTTAAAAAGTTAAATGTAATAAAGTACCTTTATTACTAAATTTAAGTTTTAAAGGCTTCATTTCCAACCCTTAAATACTGATGAGCAGCAAACAGTATAAAACCTGAACAGACTGCGAGTTACTAGCATGCTGTTCTGGTTTTATGCTGTTTTCACTGTGCTTCCAAGTGGAATAGGGTTAAATAACAAAAGTTAACGCCAGATCAGAAAATAATTTAAGTAACAACAGTACAGGACATCATTGAGGTCCCTCCTTTTTTATGTTTCAATAGTCATTTAGCTCTACAAAGCATATAAATATTGTACATAAAAGTGTATGAATGTATAAATATTTATCAACTGTTCATATTATGAATTTTACAGTAGTACATGTAGAATGCTTTTCAACGATTTGTGTACGGTTCATTAATACCATCACAACGTGATTGTCAATTGTTATTCCGCTAAATTGATTTGCTCTTAAAATGATAAATCATAAAAAGAACTTTTGCTATGTTATTATCCATCACTTATTACCTTACCTGTGTTTGGAGAAAAACCGAAGGGTTTACGATAATAATCTGTTTCAAAATGTTAAAATGATATGAAATTAATGAGTGGCAAGCATGAACCAAATTAAGAAAATCAACACAGAGGTATCAACAGCTGCATCTTATTAAAAATCTGTGCACAATGCTTTTTGTCCAAGTATAGATCATTTCAGAACCCCATTGAGTTAATAGACACCTTGGAAGCTTTGCTGGTATGACTTCTGCTTTACATCTGACAAGTACTCTGCAGGTGTTGCTACTTGTATCAGAAATCTTGGTTTTAAACAAGAGCTGTCACCATAGGATGACTTATGCCCCCTATATACGCTTGATAGAAGTTATAAGCATTTTCCCAAACCTAAATGCATATTTCGAAACCTAAACACGGACCCTAAGTTTAAGGTCAAGGTCACAGGGGTCAAAGTTTGTGTGCATATGGAAAGGCCTTGACCATATACACATGCATGCCAAATATGAAAATGCTATCTGAAGCGACATAGAAGTTATGAGCATTTTTCGAAACCTAAACGCAAAGTGTGACGGACAGACCGACAGACAGTCCGATCACTATAGCGACATAGAAGTTATGAGCATTTTTCGAAACCTAAATGCATATTCGAAACCTAAACGCGGACCCTTAGTTTAAGGTCAAGGTCACAGGGGTCAAAATTTGTGTGCGTATGGAAAAGCTTTGTCCATATACACATGCATGCCAAATATGAAATTGCTATCCAAAGCGACATAGCAGTTATGAGGATTTTTCGAAACCTAAACGCAAAGTGTGACGGACGGACAGACCGACAGACAGTCTGATCACTATATGCCCTCCTTCGGGGGCATAAAAATTCTTGACGGGTTTATTGCTCCCAATTATAAATTAACTGTTGATTAAGTCTTCAGTAGCAGTACTAAACCTTAAAGACAAACATTTACTTAGGTATACAAAAGAAATCTGTGTTTTCAACGCTCTGTGTCAATTAATGTATGTAAACTTGAATCCAGTACAATATTTATCAGAATTTCAGTCTTATAATTTGTTTGGTCTTACAAAACTGCTTTCAAGCAAGAAAACATGTATAAATATATTGGCACAAACACACAAACGCAGAAACACAATTTTCTTTTTTTGCCTGAAAATGTTTGTATGGAATATGAGACAAGAAAATAATAATCAGTAACAATTTTATTTTCACAAATGAAAGCTGACTGTAAGATGTGAAATTAAGTATTATTCACATAATTACATAGTATATTACTTATACATACATGCAATGGTCAAACACTTCTAGTTAAATTGTATACTGAATTTCTCACAAAGTTCACTTGTTCAGCTTCTTATCAAACTTAATTTGTACTAGTTTTAAGGAGCCACTTTTCCAGTTTATATTAGCATGACTATTTTCAGTTTATAAACACACTTTATTTTCCGGGGACAGGTTTTTCGTGCTAACCCTGCTTTCATTCCAACACTGACCTCATCAAATAAACACTCAAAAGTTCCAGCAGTTGGGATACCAGTGTAGAACAACACCTTATCGTCATCATCCCTTATATCCTCAAAGGTGAAGCTAGGCCGATCCACTTGTATCCCAACTGTCGACGTTTCAGTAGAAGTCTGGGTTGATATACTTCTGGGAACTCTCGTATCGTCGGTTTGAGTAACCACAGAAATCAGCTCCGGTTGCACTTGTTCACACTGATGACGGATTATGGCGGGTACTGGTGTAAACCTTCCATAGTCATGGAGCTGAAATAAATAAATACATTTTTACAAGCAAAGTAAATGCAGTTTGAAGTAAAGATTATAGGTCTTTCTGTATTTTACTAAGGCATCACCAAACTGATAACTTCTTCAGTTTTTTTCTTTAAAAATGGGAAGAGCATGAAAAACAACTATCTATTTATACTGCCAAGTGCCCTTTCGAGCATGGTAGGCAGACATGGACATTATCGAGTCGGTTTCCTGGGAAGAACCAGTACTTGGTGTCCATGGAGGAGATAATTAGAATGCTTCCCAAGTAAGGAGTGAACCCACTAACACCCGATCGCTAGGCGGATATCTCATCCACTACAACACCGCGACCTTGAACTACAAATATTTTTTTATGTCCCCCACTATAGAAGTGGGGGACATATTGTTTTTGCCCTGTCTGTTGGTTGGTCTGTTGGTTGGTTGGTTTGCGCCAACTTAAACATTTTGCAATAACTTTTGCTATATTGAATATAGCAACTTGATATTTGGCATGCATGAGTATCTCATGGAGCTGCACATTTTGAGTGGTGAAAGGTCAGAGGTCAAATATATGTGGCCTAAATTGCTCATTTTATGAATACTTTTGCAATATTGAAGATAGCAACTCGATATTTGGCATGCATGTGTATCTCATGGAGCTGCACATTTTGAGTGGTGAAAGGTCAAAGTCAAGGTCATCCTTCAAGGTCAGAGGTAAAACATATTTGTCCCAAATCGCTTATTTTATTAATACTTTTGAAATATTGAAGATAGTAACTTGATATTTGGCATGCATGTGTATCTCATGGAGCTGCACAATTTGAGTGGTGAAAGGTCAAGGTCATCCTTCAAGGTCAGAGGTCAAATATATGTGGCCCAAATCGCTTATTTTATGAATACACTTGCAATATTAAAGATAGCAACTTGATATTTGGCATGCACGTGTATCTCATGGAGCTGCACATTTTGAGTGGTGAAAGGTCAAGGTCATCCTTAAAGGTCAAATATATGGGTCAAAATTGCTCATGTAATGTCACTTCTGCAATATTGAAGCTAGCAATTTTATATTTGAAATGCATGTGTATCTCATGGAGCTGCACATTTTGAGTGGTGAAGGGTCAAGGTCATCCTTCAAGGTCAAACATTATTTAGGGGGACATTGTGTTTCACAAACGCATCTTGTTTCAAATTATCTTTATTCAACAACATTTTGTATAACGATAAAACAACTCACTCTTAGAGATACGTCTAGTAGTGATGCACTGCTTTCAACCAACAAACCATCTGCCTCGTTCTCGAAACTCAAGTCTGGTGAACGGTTATCTGACATTTCCTCAGTTTCTGGTGTGGAATTCGTCTCATCTGCTTCAGGGCCATTTTCCAGGGTCTGTAAGGTAAACAAATAAAATTAAATCAGCACATCAAAGACCTAGAAATACACATACTTTTTCAAACTAACATGAAAGAATGATGTTCAGATACGTAATATTTATGCTTCTGTATCATGTTGTAAACACCGTCAGATTCTATACCGATAGAGTAACTGACCCATGTTCATTCTTGAAACCTCGTATAGCCTAGTGGCAACATATCCGCTTCAAAATATCAGATACCATTGGTTCGATCCTCGGCTGTGAGCTACATAAAATAAATCATGAACTGTGCCATGGGTATGTCTGCCATTATCCCATGCTTGATTGTACCACAAGGAATCACTGATTTGAATAGTAAGCTCGATTTAATAATCCATCGGAATCGTTTTAAGGTGATAATCTGATTACACGCAGTGCGCAATCTGATTATGTGATGACTTAAATTAGTATAAGTATTAATATGATTTAATAAGAATAGTATATGTGCCTTTTATATACGCGTTCAATGCCATAATACCGGTAAAATCATAAGTTGATTTAGATATCAGTACATTAAATAAATGTCTATATATTATAATCATACAATACGCAATTTTACAATGCCGAAGTAATGTTATTTACTGAAATAAGATCTATTTTCGCATGACACTGGCTGTATAGCAAGTAGTCTTATATAAATAAGAGCAACATTACTTCAAGCACGTACACTTAACAAAAAGAGTTCTCCGTTTAAAAATGATGGTATTAAGGTGTTACTAAATATAAAATACCCAACAGCGGGCGAGCGTTTAATGCACTTTGCGCTTGATGAATAATGTTATACAATTATTATGGGCAAATTTATAATTTCAAAACATTATTAGTTGTTGATGTTATTCGCGTTCAATAAATACATCAGTTCTTCTTATCAACCTGATGCCTGTTGCCTGCTACAGTTTCTTATCATAATTGTATAAACTACAATACACCATCAGCGGCCGAGAGCAGAATACCGGCCGCTAAATAAATTGTGACTTGCATCAAATCTCAGGTCAAATTTCGATTGTTTTACAATAAAATACTAATATTTTATAATGTCAAGCACGTGCACTTAATAAAATACGATATTTCTTTATTTATTGTAGAATTTTGCAAAAGTAAAGCGCTTTATATATAGCAATGTTTTATTATTTCTTTCTAGTTACGTAAATAAACAAAACATAATTATGTATATAACATTTAATATTTGTACATAATTTATAAAAATAAATACAATGAAACGTGATGTTTGTGAAGTGCGCGTGACATTGAACTTCGAGTTAAGCGAAAGATGCGAATTAAATTACACATAATTAAAAACTGATACTATTCTGTCAGCATGATTTATACTCCATCGCGCCAATAAATTCATCAAATTGTGTATACAAGCAAAACGATGGAAATTATGACAGAAACCCAGCTTTTCAAATAAAATGACCCTTAACATAACGCTAGCAGACCCGAATGAATATACTTTATTTGAGTCGTGTTCTGAGAAAACTGTGCATAATGCATGTGCTTAAAGTGTCGTCCCAGATTAGCCTGTACAATCCGCACGAATTATCAGGGACGGCACTTTCCGCTTTTATGACATTTTTCGTTTAAATGAAGTGTCTTTTTAGCAAAAATCCAATTTAGGGTCGACACTTTACGCACATGCATTATGCCCATTATTCCCAGAACGCGACTCATTTAATCCAATCAGGTAAATAACAAATACAATAATAAAACAGGGGAAGTCTACACTGTGTATTAGCAACCTGCTGTGGTGAATATATCTTATCAGCTAAATACACAGGCACCTGGCTACTGTACTGGAAAAAATGGATTTACTGCCAAAATAATTGATTTCATTTATGGCTAAATTGTTGTGTACATGTAAAATTAAAAACGAGGATGTATCCACATCACCGTTGCACATTGTTATTAATTTCACAGTTATCTGTTCTTTATTAGAGATAGCCTAATTAAAGACGGCGCTAATAAAATGTGAAGGTGGATATAAAGAAATAAGGTCAATTTCCGCATGACACTGACAGTATAGCAAGTAGTCTTATATAACATATTAAAAATATTCCATGGTTAAAAATGCACGATGTTATATAGTAAAAGAGTGTGTTTGAGTAATCAATAGGATATTTTGTATTGGCTATATTGTTTCACTCGTAAAGAAAATACCAAAATCGACGTGCGAAACGTAAAAATTTATATCTGAAATAATATTGTTAAGGGCGTTAAGCTAGTTAAAAATAATCACGATTATTTACTATGTATAAATTAGATAAAACGTTAAGATGTAAATTCTTATCATAAATATAAAATGCACATAATATTATAATATTCATTCATATTTCATTATTTCAGGTAAAAGTACAAACATATTGTTTTAAATCCTATGTAATCAGCACTTTATGTTGGATTTCAACAATGCTTAATTAATTATCGGGTGTAGCAGCGGTGTACATTACCCATATGATATAACGCAAAGGTAACGGTCAAGCGACTTCCCACATTTATATGACATGTTTTATTATCGTTATCAGGTATCTGTTATGTGTCAACGGATTAACGGACATTGGTTGATTACCCGATAATATGCAAGTATCAAATGATTTAGATTCATTAGTTATGGGAAAACATTATATGCCTGACCTGAAAAATGTAAGTCATAACAAATAATTATATTATAAGTTCACTTACCAGAATCACAACCTAAGTGTTGCCATCGCTCGCAGGCATCGCAAGAAACAGCACGTTGCCTCTGCCCAACTGTCTTTCCACAATGTATGCACTTTACCACTTCTGCCATTGCAGAAACACAAAACTCACTTACTCTCACAGTAAAATTATTGTATCCTACATTAAAGAAGCACAAATGTTTGAAATATTTATATAAATTAGTTCAATTTATGATTCACTGTGTGTGTTTCAGAGTTTATTTACAGGTCCTACTGGCCTCTTCACGAGGTTATGGTAGCCCGACCTGCCCCTGTGACCTCTCAGGGGAAAAAGATTAATTTAGAGCCAAAGTAGGTCAAATTTACCCCGGCTTCCCGGGTATTCGCCAAATAATTTAATTTTAAAGAGAGTTTCGTGCACGTTGGCCAATGAGACCTTAATGTGTTATTTACCGTAAGGTGGTGATGAGGTGCGGATCCCGCCGAGTGTCCCGCACACTACTTATGTACAAGACACTCAACGCGACCCACATACCAACACCACTCGGTAAGTAAGACCCGGAATACACACACATAACGCTCTCACAACCCCCCACTCATAACGGGTGATGTGTATGAGAGTGCCACGCCCATGTGTTCCGGGTCCCTTGATGTTGATCTGTGTATGGTTGTGTATAGTATGTGGTATGTGATTGTTGTGCATTTGTCTGGAGCGGAAGAGGAGATGTCTGTCGGTTATTTACGGTCGTCGGTCAGTCGTGAAGGGCTGTATATCGTTGCAGTTCCCAGATCGCAGAACACGCCGCCCCCGCACAAGCGCACCCACGCCGAGCGAGCCCGAGCCCCCCCCCCCCCCGCGCCCGCATACGGCCCCGGCCCTAGCACCCAACCGCTGAAGACCCTCGAGACAAGCACCCTCATCCACCCTCTCGCTGCGCGCGACAACAGATCAGTCAAGAACCAACCATGGAGCCCCCCAAAGCCCCACCCGGAGTCACCATCGTTCTTTCCCACCCACCTGCCAAACATCCAGACCATGTATCAAGCTGGGATGTATTTATTTTGTAGTTATGTTATATTTGCTATTATAATTGGATAGGTAAAGTAAATAAATGATCTCAAAATGCCGTTGTTATATCATATGATTTATTTATGTTTTATATTAATTTGTAAAACTCATAGTATTATAGTTTATGTCCTGTATTCTAGCTTTCATTTACCCAAGTGTGGTTATTGTGCTCTCCGCCCCATGAGAGGTGTTAGTGGGGGTTCGAGCAGGATACAGGAAACGCCCCGATTCCAGAGGCGCCCCTGGTTCTTTTAAGTGCCCGGTGTATAGCACCGATACACTGCACCCCCGTTTAACGTCTCTCGCGGAGGACATATTAGTACATAGTGTTAGTATCGGTACTTATATACATGTGTAGTTCTGCTGTCTTGTGTCATATCTTACGGTAACGTGGGCTCTCTCTGTTGCTATTTGGTATATAGTTTGAATGTTATTGCGAAGGGCAGGCTAGTTTTTGAAAGATCATGTATTTGATGATAGAAGAAAGGGACTATGTTTGTTTGATTGGGCCGATGACTAGTTCGTTGGGGGTAGAAAATTTCTTTGTAAATTCTTTCTTATTGCTGTGTTAAGTGTCTTGTGAGACTGTGGTGTTGTAAGGGCCAGACTAGTTTTGATAGGTCATTTATTTGATGAAAGAAGAGAGGGCTGAGTTTGAGATGATAGTAAATTTGGTATTAGGGAGAGCGCACACGTTAGTGTTTCTGGTTATAAAAGCAAAGACAGCATTCCTATGTGTTTTTGTAATATGCCAGGTTAGTATCGTGGTCTGGTCTGGGGCATATGATTCACTGAAAACTGCCCGCTTTATATACAGACAGCCCTCTTAAATGATCAGTCGCCAAATACGCAATCGCTCCGCCCACTAAGTTGTGTTTTCATAAAACGCTTATTCCATTACTCCGTAAGTCTTTGTTTGTCGGACCATGTGGCCGCAATAAACGAAATCGATTGATTATTACGTGAGTTTGATTGACAGCTGGCGAGTGGTCAATTACTTTAAAAAGAGCATTGTTGTCTGGTTAAGCTTGTTAATAACCTTATGTAGTCTTTTATCACGCCAAACTGTGATACCATATGTCTTACTCATAAATTTGTGTCCAGACAATCAAAGCATGTCGGCATAATTAATTTTCATCAACTCACACTTTTTCAAAACATAACTAACACAAAAGCATTCAATTATTCTTCTATATTTAAACCAAACTATCATACAATATGTCTGATTAAAAAATCTTTGAACAGAAATGAAAGCATGCCGTCAAATTAAACGTCGTTTAACATTTCACGCTTGTTCAGATTTCAGGGGCGAATTGTCTTGGGGTGAGATTTCTTTGGGGCGAGTTGTCTGATTCCCATTCCGAATGGACTTTGAAAGAAACGAACGACAACTTTGTAAGAAAACCCGCCAATGGGGCTCGCGACCAATCGGATGGATGCTATGCCTGCTGGGATCGCCATGCTCTTTTCGACGCGGACAGTGGACCCGACATGACCGACCTAACGGACTCGACTTGACGGACTCGACCTAATCAATTTTCTTTATTCTTAGACTTAAGTCTAAGAATTGTTTGGTGAATACGGGCCTAGCAGATTCTTTTGTGCACGAGGTAATATACTGTATTGCATTGTATTTGCCCCCAGGCCGTATTTATTGCTGTTTACCCATTGATATTGGTGGTGATAATCTTTAGTTTAAGTTTATTTATATGTTTAGTTTAAAATTATTCTGCAAATTACTGAATTTAAACTGAGAGATTGGTTCAGGGACATTGTATTTGTGGGTCATTCTTCCCAACCTCTGAATGAAGTGGGGTCACTTGAAGTTGGCCGGTACTGTTAACAAGTTGTATGAAAGCTGGTTAATGTTCTATGCAATATTTTTATTATTTTCTACACTGGATCTGGTTTACTTATATATTTGAAGGTTAAACAAAAATTGAGGCAAAAATTTACCGGCTGAGGGGAAAAAAATTCCAGTGGAAAAGACCATTTTTCGACGGGTCACAAAGGAGATAAAACCTGTCCTTGATTACATGATATAAAATAAACAGATTGCATTCTTATGTTTATCTTTTAAAGTATATTTTAATAAGCATAATTGTGAAAGTGGACAACCTGTTTTCGCTGTGGGCAAGTAGATGTTCATAGTGACTTGCCCCCAGTGCAAGTGGAAGAAAAGTTCTTAAGAAAATCCCTGGAGATTGCACTGTGGCTCATGCATTATTTAAGATTCCTCTTTGTATCAAAATCTACCAAGGAATGTGAAGGTTTTCCTTGTATGTATAAACAGATGCGGTCAAAAAGAAGAAAAGACGAAAGAACCAATCCAGACTTGGTGGCAGAGGAAAGTATAAAAAAGAATGCAGATCTTGGTGGATTTTGTGTGGATACAATTCCACCTAAAGGTATTTCTTGTTGACAGATAGCCTTGACCTTAAGTCATTTAAAGAAGTTTATTAATTTCAATTTCAGCTGGCACTATATGTATTTGCCTGTATATGTTTAAAGAAATAAAAAGGGCAAACAAACAATTAAACCTGGGATACAGCCTTAGCCTCTCAAAAGGGGAAAAATACCATGTGACCAGCACTTTTGGGGAGAAATTGCAATAAATCGTCATAAACTAAAGGTTAATTACATGTTATAACCATTATTTGCTCCATTTAAAAGCTGAATCTTTTTATATGGCTTTCCCCTACCACAAGTGATTGGGGCTAAATGTATACTGGAATCACTGTGTCTGTCTGTCCCCACATGGGTTTATGAATGGAATCAAACATTTCAAATGCTTAACTGTTCCCTAGAATTGTTCATGAAAAATGCCTTGTATTATTTTAAACCGATTTTTTTCTCAACTTTCCCTCTGTGTCCTTTATAAAGGACTAAGTTGAATATTTCTTGCAAAAATGTACAGGAAAATTTTAATGGAATATGGATTGTTGTAGCTTTCTTAAAGACTTTATGATAATCATATTGAAGCAAGTAACATTCAGCCATATGTATCCATACGGCTATAAACTAATACCAAGCTTCCCCTTCCAACACTAAACTTGTTTACATCTTAAATAGTTTAATCCAGAGAAAGCTATTGAGAAAAAAGCTAAATTAATTTGAAATATTTCAAAATGAACTTAAGCACTGTAGCTTGGACATTTGTCAGGCCTTTTTCTGCCTATCTCACAGGTACGATAGTCGGACCCATTCCCAATGCCAAATATGGATGTTTTTTTCGCAATTATCTAAACAAAAATTCCCAATTTCCAACCGAAATAATGGAGCCGAAAAATGCGTTTCTCAGTAGATACTGTGTTTTAAATAATTTGGGCACCGTGTTTTAACATGCCAATGCGTAAAATGTCATAGTATCGAGCGTTCCATAATGCAATTTTGGGATCTTGAGACTTCAGACAAACAATGACGGACGCTTGTGTCTATGCATTTCTTAAGACACATTTACGGTCATTTTCGGTCAGAATTAGCTTTTAAATATTGAAGTGCTGGATTATTCAGAATTATCAGGTATGTATACAACAATTGATAACAATGTGTACGCATTAATTACTGTAAATTGTTTGAGAATCGTTATCAATGGCCTGAGGTAAATAAATGTGGACTAGTTTAACTTGCAACGTTACTGTGGTTCGGAAGAGTAAGTTAAGGTAAAAAAATACAGAAATCTGACGCAGTTTAAAAAAATGTCGCATAATTCTAAGTATTATTGAAGTAAAATACAAAAAAATGACCTGAAAGACACACAAAAACTGAATGTTTTGTGGGGAAATACTACCGCCAATCAGTCTACCTCAACGGTTAACCAAGAATATGACTCATTTTCCACTGCCAGATTCAGAGTCACTACCCTTTGCAGCTTCTTAACATTTCAATACTATACATTTATGATGTTTAGCTATACTTTTGTGTTTCAAATAATGGTTGCCTTCAGACATTTGGCAACTTGAATTTTGAATAACAATATGTTGGATGCAGGTCGTTCGACTGAATGTTCATAAAAAATACTTAATGACATATCAAGCTATGTATATCAATTTGAACTTCAAACGTAACAAAGACTGTGTTTTATTATCATACTCATACTTACGTTAGCAGTGGACAATGACTGTTGCTGCAGCTGCTTGTTGCATGGTAAAAAAAGAGTTTAATACTTAAATAGCATTTTTAGGCAATACCTATGTATGAAAACATTTCATAAAATAAGAAAAAAAAGAAAAATAATTCCCAAACAATGCTTTTGTCCATGAAAATTCTTCCCAATTCGGAAGAAACCGGGGACTGGTAAAATCCCAATTTTTCCAGGTACTTTTTCCCAGAATAGACAGAAAAAGGCCTGTTTGTAAATTCTATAATATAACCCAATTGATCCAAGCTTAAGGTTGTAAGATTTTTACTCGGTGGTAGTTTTTTATTAGTTCGATGTTTTCGGAGAAAACCCCCGAGGTTTGTCATAGCCAGCTCGTCGTGTTGTGACATGCTAAAACCTTGACATTTTACTCTACAATGAAAGTGCTTTCCACCTACAACTTTGAAACTTCATATGTAGATGCACCTTGATGAGTTCTACCAGGGCTTGACACTAACTTTTTTACGTACTGACCCAAAGGACCACCAGCTTTCAGAATTTACTGGTCCTCCAAGATTCAAGTGGTCCGACAATGTTATTTGACATAAAGTTCAGCTTACTTTCCGGACTATTCACAATGTATTGTGCATTTATAAAAGAAAACTACTATCTTCTAAACTATCTCTTATCCTTTTCATATTTTCTCTGTACTTCAAGCTTCTCTTCATTAGTTTAAGGTTTTTAGGCAGAGGTTCAAACCACCCTTGGAATGAAATTCCCACATTGCGAAAACTTGAAAATCTTGAAATACATACGCTTACTCTCCTGCGATATCAAAACATTATTCGGGCGCACTCCATTGTAAATTTGCACGGTCAGGGTTCGACATAAACTTTTTTTACAGCCAGACCATCGGACCAGCTCCTCTTAAAATGTACTAGCCCGAAATCTGATGTCTACTAGACCATTAATGACATAGCAAATAAACAGAATTGTGTTGTGTAACTGTTTAATCAGGTTTCAATCAGAAAATTAATAGTGAACACAAGAAAGTTATTTGATGCACAGAGTAAAAAATAATATAAAACTATTTAACAACATAAATTGTTTGTTATAATTTCACTGTTTATCACCAGTTAAACAATGATGTCTGTACAGCAGGTGACATTTATTAAACGTTATCAAATTCTAGCCTCCTTGACCGCTGTGCTCCATGCTACCACAGCTCCAAGGCCCTCTTCCATCATAATCTGTGTCAGTTTTACCGTCTGATTCTTCTTTATTAACTTATTTGTCGGACGAAAATCCAACCTTGAACAAAGCCATTCTTTAAATTACATTCTCTCGTCTGCTACGCGGTCACCAAAATGTTTACATCGACGATAGCGATTTTGGATAGAAGTCGTAAAAACATGATGTAAAGTTCTATGACACTGTAGAAAATCATTACTCTTTCAGTGCTGAAACGGAATTTTGAAGGTCTTTGCAAACAGTTTGGATCCAGATGAGACGCCACAGAACGTGGCGTCTCATCTGGATCCAAACTGTTTGCTATTCTGATAGTATTCTTTGAAAAAAAATTGAAAATGCTAATTTTAAAAATTCAGCAGACAACATTTTAGCAGACTACAAATTTCCCAGCATGCAAAGGGTTAATATTCATGACAACCAATGGAAACAAGCTATTTCTGCGGGAAGCTCTCCTTCGCGTCTATAAATAGCGATGAATCATGTGAATGCTCCGCGTTTATTTATATACGCTAGTTTTGTTCTGATGTAAATAATGGATACAATTGTTATTTTACACATCAAGAGAAAAGGTTTTCGGTTAGTTATAGTTATATGAATCAGTATAGATTTTGTATGTACGACCAGTCGGACAAGCTAGCCCACAGTTTTACTAGCCCGACCACCGATCTTACTAGACAATGTCTGTCGGACGTGGCCTTAGTGTCGAACCCTGACGGTAAACAAAGTAAATTCTGATGGTACTAAGAATCGATACAATGCTAATTATTGCTGCTTTTTCAAAATAATAAAACACCATTTTGTTCATTTCTCAATCCAAACGCTTCGAATTTTATGTTATTTGTGTATTGATTCATTGCGAAGTCTGGAGACATTTGCGGGAGACAATTGCGAAACGCAAATCAATTTTTTGATCCGACAACAGGGTTTTGTCATCCGGGCTTCTAGACAAAATTGAATTTCCAATATATTGCTATTTTTATGCCCCCCCTTCGAAGAAGAGGGGGTATATTGCTTTGCACATGTCGGTCAGTCTGTCGGTCCGTACACCAGGTGGTTTCCGGATGATAACTCAAACGCTTGGGCCTAGGAATCATGAAACTTCATAGGTACATTGATCATGACTCGCAGATGACCCCTATTGATTTTAGGTCAAAGGTCAAGGTCATGGTGACCTGAAATAGTAAAATGGTTTCCGGATGATCACGCAAGAACGCTTAGGCCTAGGATCATGAAACTTTATAGGTAGATTGATCATGACTTGCAGATGACCCCTAATGATTTTCAGGTCAGTAGGTCAAGGGTCACGGTGACCCAAAATAGTAAAATGGTTTCCCGGATGATAACTCGAGAACGCGCAGGCCTAGGATCATGAAACTTGATAGGTAGATTGCTCATGACTCGCAGATGACCCCTATTGATTTGCAGGTCACTAGGTCAAAGGTCAAGGTCGGGGTGACCCTAAATAGTAAAATGGTTTCCGGATGATAACTCAAGAACGCTTATGGCTAGAATCATGAAACTTCATAGGTACATTGATCATGACTGGCAGATGACCCCTATTGATATTCAGGTCACTAGGTCAAAGGCCAAGGTCACAGTGTCAAAAACATATTCACACAATTGCTAGGTTGGCGCTAAGGAAAAAAAACTTAGTCGCCAAACCTAGGGGGGGTCCGGGGGCATGCCCCACCTGAAATGTCCTGAGGCAAAATTAAGACTATTTTTTGTCTGAAATATAGCCCTTTTTTTGCTTGAAAAATTTCTTCGCTGGTGACCACTTGCTGACATTTTGCAGGAGATTTTTTGTTTACACAGACACCGGTGGCGTAGTGATAATG